>NC_056745.1:628191912-628206912 GCF_019279795.1 Protopterus annectens | reverse complement strand
ATGACCAATAGAGGCACTTTAAATTCATCTAATGCCAAACACCAAACATTATTACAACTGTAACATTTCATTACCCAGTGTTGATCCAACATCTAAATGGTCAAAAAATACGCAAAGCCCTCACTTTACAGGATAAAATGATAGCTTCTGCTGTTCCACCACCCACCAGGTATTCACAATCACAAACAGCAGCAGACAACAGTCATCTGCTCCAAACAGTACTCCCAAAAATGTAAAAAAGAGGCGTTGGCCCCCGCAAATATTTTAAAACACAGCCAATCAAGTACAGCAGTACTCTACAGTCTAGCACCCACTCCACCAGCTTTGCAGTCTTACTAAAGGTTATTGCTTTGGGGGAGGACATTGACTAAAAACCTACAAGCTTTCACTGGAAACATTTTTAAAATACAGTTTTAAGTCATTTGGGGTCAGTCTTCATCTGTCCCCATGACGGCATGTAATGTATACTGTTTTCTTACTTTTCCAAGGTGGCATTCAGTCCCCCACAACTCTGGTTAGGAAAAGGCATGAAATGTTCATTTCAACTTTGATATAAAGAAAGCCTTCAAGGAAAACTTGTGATTAGAGATGTCTACATTCTCTAATATTCTCCAAGAAAGAGACTTACCGCGAACGCAAGGTTTTCTCCTTCCTGGACTGAACTGTTGAAGTCAACACTACACAAAAGCAACAATTGTTATTTACAATAATGACCGAGTGCCCAGTCAGTGATGGGGAATAGGGGGGGGGGGGCATGACCGCGCTGAAACTTTTCAGCAATTTAGATTTTCTTTTCAGCCCTCAGGACAGCAGTAAAAAATGGGGATCGACCCTTGAGTCAAGTCTCTATTTTGTCCTAAGCCAGGTCCCCAACTACAAAGTGGAAGAGAAAGTTAATCAGTCAGCACAAGTGACTAACAATAAATGATTGTTTTATCAGTCAGTGGGGAGAGCAGGCATTAGTAGCTCTGACATCGGTTTCTAAGACAGCAATTCTCGTCTAGAAAAGAAACTCCGTACGCAAGTGAACTGCAAAGGGAGACTTCGAAAGATACTCTACATCTACATAGTATCAAAAAATCTCAGTTTTACACACTCATAAGAGAGAGACAATGACAATGATCCAGCATTATAATAAGGATTCACGAATAAAACGCACCACCATCCTGATGCTGTATGAATATAGTGTGCAATACTGTCTGTCTACCTAATGTACTGCATACCATGGCTCTCGTGCGGGGAGCAATAACGGTCCCACCTACCGCACAGCTAAACCCAAACCTAAACCTTTGTTGCAGAACAAGATCTTGAAGAACCATTAAATTACTTGCATCTCCACGTTTCTGCACAGCTCCCAGCAAAAAAAAAAAAAAAAAAAACAGATACAAAAGTAAAAAAAATATGAGGGCTTACCGGAAGACACAAAAAAAGAGCCAAGCTGACCGGGAACCGATAGTAGTGCGAGCCGAGAAATCTTTGGATGCTGATAAGAAAAAAAGAGGATCCAGCGGCAGGTGAAATCTCCAAATCATTGGAAAAAGAAATGAAATACCTGCTGCTGGACCCTCTTTTTATTTAGAGAAGACAAAAAAAATTTAGTTTGGGGGTGGAAGTGTTATGCAAGTGGTGGCTTGGATTGCAAGAATCCGAATGGCTGCCACCACTTGCTTTACGAAGAGCTTTTAAATTTTCTACAAAATCTTTAATGTTACCTTAATGTAATAACAAGCTGAATTGTAACTACAGAAGGTAAATTACACATTCTGTTACAATTTCAGCTTGTTTTACATTAAGGTGAACTACAAATCTGCAGTCTCACTTGTGGAAGGGACTCGGAGCTAATGGCTTGCAATTTGTATCTTCTCATGGCGCGCTCGGGTTTAAGCACATAGGCGCCATGAGAAGGTACTCGGGGTTAATGAGTTAAGCAGAAAATAATGCAAAATGTGCCACTTATATAAAGCTAAAAACAAATATCAATGAAGTGAAACTTCCCCCACTTACCACTGGCTATGCAGGAATGCTAACTAGCACTAAATTCTAACAAACAATAACTGAAAAAAACACAGCCACAACTTCCAGCAAGATAGTATTCAAAGCAACGCAAATAAATCCATTTAAATGCTGTATTATTTGAAAAAAGTGAAGATAAAGATGTACATAAATTCACTTATACATCCAGCTGATTGCAGGTAGGTCTTAGCCAGCAAAAGCTTAGAGTTTAAGCAGAAAAGAATCCAAAATGTACCACATTTATAAGGCAGAAACCGAATATCAATGAAATGAAACTTCTCCCACTTATCACTGGCTATGAAGGGATTCTATCTAGCACTAAATTTTAACAAGCATTAACTGAAACAACAGAGCCAAAACTTCCAGCTAGATAGTACTCAATGCAACACAAATGAATCAATTTAAATGCTTTCTTATTTGAAAAAGTGCAGAATAAACATTTACTTAAATTCACTTATACTTCCAGTTGATTGCAGGTAGGCCTTAGCAGGCCAAAGCACATAGTTTAAGCAGAAAATAATCCAAAATGTACCGCTTATATAAGGCAGAAACCGAATATCAATGAAGTGAAACTTCTCACACTTTTCACTGGCTATGCAGGAATTCTAACTGGCACTAAATTCTAACAAGTATTGACTGAAAAAACAGAGCCACAACTTCCAACTAGATAGTATTCAAAGCAACACAAATAAATCAATTTAAATGCTGTATTATTTGAAAAAAGTGCAGATATAGATTTACTTAAAATCACTGATACGTCCAATTGATTGCATGTAGGTCTTAGCCAGCCAAAGCTAAGAGTTTAAGCAGAAAATAATCCAAAATGTACAACTTATATAAAGCAGAAACCGAATATCAATGAAGTGAAACTTCCCCCACTTATCACTTGCTATGCAGAAATTCAAATTAGCACTAAATTCTAACAAGCATTAACTGACAAAACAGAGCCACAGCTTCCAGCTAGATAGTATTAATTGAAACACAAATCAATTAGTTTAAATGCTGTATTATTTGAAAAAAGGGCAGATAAAGATTTACTTAAATTCACTTATACGTGCAGTTGATTGCAGGTAGGTCTTCATCAGCCAAAGCTCAGAGTTTAAGCAAAAAATAATGCAAAAAGTACCACTTATATAAGGCAGAAACTGAATATCAATGAAGTGAAACTTCCCCCACTTATCACTGGCTATGCAGGAATTCTAACTAGCACTAAATTCTAACAAGCATCAACTGAAAAAACAGAGCCACAACTTCCAGCTAGATAGTATTAAATGCAAAACAAATAAATCAATTTAAATGCTGTATTATTTGAAAAAGTGTAGATAAATATTTACTTAAATTCACTTATACGTTCAGTTGAATGCAGGTAGGTCTTAACCAGCCAAAGATCAGAGTTTAAGCAGAAAATAATCCAAAATGTACCCTTATAAAAGACAGAAACTGAATATCAAAGAAGTAAACTTCACCCACTTATCACTGGCTATGCAGAAATTTTAAATAGCACTAAATTGTAACAAGCATTATCTGAAAAATAGAGCCACAACTTCCAGCCAGATAGTATTCAATGCAACACAAATAAATCAATTTAAATGCTGTATTATTTGAAAAAGTGCAAATATAGATTTACTTAAATTCACTGATACGTCCAATTGACTGCATGTAGGTCTTAGCCAGCCAAAGCTCAGAGTTTAAACAGAAAATAATCCAAAATGTACCACTTATATAAAGAAGAAACCGAATATCAATGAAGTGAAACTTCCCCCACTTATCACTGGCTATGCAGAAATTCTAACTAGCACTAAATTCTAACAAGCATTAACTGACAAAACAGAGCCACAACTTCCAGCTAGATAGTATTAATTGAAACACAAATCAATTAGTTTAAACGCTCTATTATTTGAAAAAAGTGCAGATATAGATTTACTTAAATTCACTGATACGTCCAATTGATTGCATGTAGGTCTTAGCCAGCCAAAGCTCAGAGTTTAAGCAGAAAATAATCCAAAATGTACAACTTATATAAAGCAGAAACCGAATATCAATGAAGTGAAACTTCCCCCACTTATCACTTGCTATGCAGAAATTCAAACTAGCACTAAATTCTAACAAGCATTAACTGACAAAACAGAGCCACAGCTTCCAGCTAGATAGTATTAATTGAAACACAAATCAATTAGTTTAAATGCTGTATTATTTGAGAAAAGTGCAGATAAAGATTTACTTAAATTCACTTATACGTGCAGTTGATTGCAGGTAGGTCTTCGTCAGCCAAAGCTCAGCATTTAAGCAAAAAATAAAGCAAAATGTACCACTTATATAAGGCAGAAACTGAATATCAGTGAAGTGAAACTTCCCCCACTTATCACTGGCTATGCAGGAATTCTAACTAGCACTAAATTCTAACAAGCATCAACTGAAAAAACAGAGCCACAACTTCCAGCTAGATAGTATTAAATGCAAAACAAATAAATCAATTTAAATGCTGTATTATTTGAAAAAGTGTAGATAAATATTTACTTAAATTCACTTATACGTCCAGTTGAATGCAGGTAGGTCTTAACCAGCCAAAGATCAGAGTTTAAGCAGAAAATAATCCAAAATGTACCACTTATAAAAGGCAGAAACTGAATATCAATGAAGTAAACTTCCCCCACTTATCACTGGCTATGCAGGAATTTTAAATAGCACTAAATTGTAACAAGCATTATCTGAAAAATAGAGCCACAACTTCCAGCTAGATAGTATTCAATGCAACACAAATAAATCAATTTAAATGCTGTATTATTTGAAAAAAGTGCAGATATAGATTTACTTAAATTCACTGATACGTCCAATTGATTGCATGTAGGTCTTAGCCAGCCAAAGCTCAGAGTTTAAGCAGAAAATAATCCAAAATGTACCACTTATATAAAGAAGAAACCGAATGAAGTGAAACTTCCCCCACTTATCACTGGCTATGCAGAAATTCTAACTAGCACTAAATTCTAACAAGCATTAACTGACAAAACAGAGCCACAACTTCCAGCTAGATAGTATTAATTGAAACACAAATCAATTAGTTTAAATGCTGTATTATTTGAGAAAAGTGCAGATAAAGATTTACTTAAATTCACTTATACATGCAGTTGATTGCAGGTAGGTCTTCGTCAGCCAAAGCTCAGAGTTTAAGCAAAAAATAATGCAAAAAGTACCACTTATATAAGGCAGAAACCAAATATCAGTGAAGTGAAACTGCCCCCAATTGTCACTGGCTATGCAGGAATTCTAACTAGCACTAAATTCCAACAAGCATCAACTGAAAAAATAGAACCACAACTTCCACCTAGATAGTATTAAATGCAAAACAAATAAATCAATTAAAATGTTGTATTATTTGAAAAAGTGTAGATAAATATTTACTTAAATTCACTTATATGTCCAGTTGAATGCAGGTAGGTCTTAACCAGCCAAATATCAGAGTTTAAGCAGAAAATAATCCAAAATGTACATTTATAAAAGGCAGAAACTGAATATTAATGAAGTAAACTTCCGCCACTTATTGCTGGCTATGCAGGAATTTTAAATAGCACTAAATTCTAACAAGCATTAACTGAAAAAATAGAGCCACAACTTCCAGCTAGATAGTATTCAATGCAACACAAATAAATCAAATTAAATGCTGTATTTTTTGAAAAAAGGGCAGATAAAGATTTACTTATATTCACTTATACGTCCAGTTGATTGCAGGTAGGTCTTTGCCAGCCACAGCTCACAGTTTCAGCAGAAAATAATCCAAAACCACTTACATAAGGCAGAAACCAAATATCAATGAAGAAAAACTTCCCCCACTTTTCACTCATTATGCAGGGATTCTAAATAGCACTAAATTATAACAAGCACTACCTGAAAAAGCAGAGACACAACTTCCTGCTAGATAGTATGCAATGCAACACAAATAAATCAATTTAAATGCTGTATTATTTGAAAAAAGTGCAAACATTTACTTAAATTCACTTATACATCCAGGTGATTGCAGTTAGGTCTTAGCTCGGCAAAGCTCACAGTTTAAGCAGAAAATAATCCAAAATGTACCACTTATATAAGTCAGAAGCCGAACATCAATGGAATGTAACTTCCCCCGCTTATCACGGGCTATGCAGGGATTCTAACTAGCACTAAATTCTAAAAAGCATTAACTGAAAAAATAGAGCCAAAACTTCCAGCTAGATAGTATTCAATGCATGACAAATAAATCAATTTAAATGCTGTATCATTTGAAAAAAGTGCAGACAAAGATTTACTTAAATTCACTTATACGTCCAGTTGATTGCAGGTAGGTCTTAGCTGGCCAAAGCTCAGAGTTTAATCATAAATAATCCAAAATGTGCCACTTATAAAAGGCAGAAAATGAATATCAATGCAATGAAACTTCCCCCACTTATCACTGGCTATGCAGGAATTCTAACTAGCACTAAATTCTAACAAGCATAAACTGAAAAATCAGAGCCACAACTTCCAGCTAGATAGTATTCACTGCAACACAAATAAATCATTTAACTGCTGCATTATTTGAAAAAAGTGCAGATAAAGATTTACGTAAATTCACTTATATGTCCAGTTGATGGCAGGTAGGTCTTAGACGGCCAAAGCTCACAGTTTAAGTAGAAAATAATCCAAAATGTACCACTTATATAAGGCAGAAACTGAATATCAATGAAGTGAAACTTCCACCACTTATCACTGGCTATGCAGGAATTCTAACTAGCACAAAATTCTAACAAGCATTATCTGAAAAAACAGAGCCACAACTTCCAACTAGATAGCATTCAATGCAACACAAATAAATCAATTTAAATGCTGTATTATTTGAAAAAAGTGCAGATAAAGATTTACTTAAATTCACTTATACATCCAGTTGATTGCAGGTAGGTCTTCGCCAGCCAAAGCTCAGAGTTTAAGCAGAAAATAATCCAAAATGTACCACTTATATAAGGCAGAAGCCGAATATCAATGATGTGAAACTTCCCCCGCTTATCACTGGCTATGCAAGAATTCTAACTAGCATTAAATTCTAACAAGCATTAACTGAAAAAAAGAACCACAACTTCAGGTAGATAGCATTTCAACGCAACACAAATAAATGAATTAAAATGCAGTATTATTTGAAAAACGTGCAGATAAAGACTTAATTAAGTCACTTGCACATCCATTTGATTGCAGGTAGGTCTTAGCATGCCAAAGCTCAGAGTTTATGCAGAAAATAATCCAAAATGTACCACTTATATAAGGCAGAAGCTGAATATCAATGAAGTGAAACTTACCCCACTTATCACTGGCTATGCAAGAATTCCAACTAGCACTAAATCCTAACAAGCATTAACTGAAAAAACAGTTCCACAACTTCCAACTAGATAGCATTCAATGCAACACAAATAAATCAATTTAAATGCTGTATTATTTGAAAAAAGTGCAGATAAAGATTTACTTAAATTCACTTATACATCCAGGTGATTGCAGGTAGGTCTTAGCTGGCCAAAGCTCAGAATTTAAGCAAAACATAATCCAGAATGTGCACTTATATAAGGCAGAAACCGAATACAAATGAAGTGAAACTTCCCCAACTTTTAATTGGCTATTCAGGGATTCTAACTAGCACTAAATTCTAGCAGGCATTGACTGAAAAAACAGAGCCACAACTTCCAGCTAGACAGTATTCAATGCAACACAAATAAATCAATTTAAATGCTGTATTATTTGAAAAAAAGTGCAGATAAAGATTTACTTAAATTCACTTATACATCCAGGTGATTGCAGGTAGGTCTTAGCTGGCCAAAGCTCAGAATTTAAGCAAAAAATAATCCAAAATGTACACTTATATAAGTTAGAAGCCAAATATCAGTGAAGTGAAACTTCCCCCACTTATCACTGGCTATGCAGGAATTCTAACTAGCACTAAATTTTAAAAAGCATTAACTGAAAAAACAGAGACACAACTGCCATCTAAATAGTATTCAATGCAACACGAATAAATCAAATTAAATGCTGTATTATTTGAAAAAAATGCAGATAAAGATTTACTTAAATTCACTTATATGTCCACTTGATTGCAGGGAGGTCTTAGCCAGCCAAAGTTCGAGTTTAAGCAGAAAAAAATGCATATTGTACCACTTATATAAAACAAAAAACAAATATCAGTGAAGTGAAACTTCCCCCACATATCACTGGCTATGCAGGAATTCTAACTAGCACTAAATTCTAACAAGCATTAACTGAAAAAACAGAGTCACAACTTCCAACAAGATAGTATTCAAAGCAACACAAATAAATCAATTTAAATGCTATATTATTTGAAAAAAAATGTATATAAAGATGTACTTAAATTCACTTATACATCCAGTTGATTGCAGGTAGGTCTTAGCCAGCCAAAGCTCAGAGTTTAAGGAGAAAATAATCCAAAATGTACCACTTTAATAAGGCAGAAACCGAATATCAGTGAAATGAAACTTCCCCCAGCAATCACTGGCTATGCAGGAATTCCATCTAGCACTAAATTTTAACAAGCATTAACTGAAAAAACAGAGCCAAAACTTCCAGATAGATAGTACTCAATACAACACAAATAAATCAATTTAAATGCTTTCTTATTTAAAAAAGTGCAGCATAAACATTTACTTAAATTCCCTTATAAGTCCAGTTGAATGCAGGTAGGTCTTAACAGGACAAATCACATAGTTTAAGCAGAAAATAATCCAAAATGTACCGCTTACATAAGGCAGAAACTGAATATGTATGAAGTGAAACTTCCCACAGTTATCACTGGCTATGCAGGAATTCTAACTAGCACTACATTCTAACAAGCATTAACTGAAAAAAAGAGACTCACAACTTCCAGCTAGATAGTATTCAGTGCAACACAAATAAATCAATTTAAATGTTGTATTATTTGAAAAAAGTGCAGATAAAGATTTACTTAAATTCACATATACATCCAGTTGATTGCAGGTAGGTCTTCACCAGCCAAAGCTCAGAGTTTAAGCAGAAAATAACCCAGAATGTACCACTTATATAAGGCAGAAACCAAATATCAATGGAGTGAAACTTCCCCCGCTTATCACTGGCTATGCAAGAATTCTAACTAGCATTAAATTCTAACAAGCATTAACTGAAAAAAGAGCCACAACTTCAGGTAGATAGCATTTCAACGCAACACAAATAAATGAATTAAAATGCAGTATTATTTGAAAAAAGTGCAGATAAAGACTTAATTAAAGTCACTTGTACGTCCATTTGATTGCAGGTAGGTCTTAGCCAGCCAAAGCTCAGAGTTTATGCAGAAAATAATCCAAAATGTACCACATATATAAGGCATAAACCGAATACGAATTAAGTGAAACTTCCCCCACTTATCACTGGCTATGCAGGAGTTCTAACTAGCACTAAATTCTAACAAGCATTAACTGAAAAAACAGAGCCACAACTTCCAGCTAGATAGTATTCAATGCAACACAAATAAATCAATTAAATGCTGTATTATTTGAAAAATGTGCAGATAAAGACTTACTTACATTCACTTATACATCCAGTCGATTGCAGGTAGTTCTTAGACAGCCAAAGCTCAGAGTTTAAGCAGAATAAAATCCAAAATGTACCACTTATATAAGGCAGAAACCGAATATAAATGAAGTGAACCTTTCCACACTTATCACTGACTATGTAGGAATTCTAACTAGCACTAAATTGTAACAAGCATTAACTGAAAAAACAGAGCTACAACGTCCAGCTAGATATTATTCAAAATAACACAAATAAATCAATTTAAATGCTCTATTGTTTGAAAAAAAGAGCAGATAAAGATTTACTTAAATTCACTTATACGTCCATTTAATTGCAGGTAGGACTTAGCCCACCAAAGCTCAGAGTTTAAGCAGAAAACAATCCAAAATATACCACTTATATAAGGCAGAAACCAAATATCAATGAAATGAAACCTCCCCCACTTATCACTGGCTATGCAGGAATTCTAACTAGCACTAAATTCTAACAAGCATTAACTGAAAAAACAGAGCCACAACTTCCAGCTAGATAGTATTCAATGCAACACAAATAAATCAATTTAAATGCTGTATTATTTGAAAAAAGTGCAGATAAAGATTTAATTAAATTCACTTATACGTCCAGTTGATTGCAGGTAGGTCTAAGCCAGCCAAAGCTCAGAGTTTAAGCAGAAAATAATCCAAATGTACCACTTATATAAGGCAGAAACCGAATATCAATGAAGTGAAACTTCCCCCAGTAATCACTGGCTATGCAGGAATTCTATCTAGCACTAAATTTTAACAAGCATTAACTGAAAAAACAGAGCCAAAACTTCCAGCTAGATAGTACTCAATACAACACAAATAAATCAATGTAAATGCTTTCTTATTTGAAAAAGTGCAGCATAAACATTTACTTAAATTCACTTATATGTCCATTTGATTGCAGGTAGGTCTTACAGGCCACAACACATAGTTTAAGCAGAAAATAAGCCAAAACGTACCGCTTATATAAGGCAGAAACCGAAATGAAGTGAAACTTCCTACACTTTTCACTGGCTATGTAGGAATTCTAACTGGCACTAAATTCTAACAAGCACTGACTGAAAAAACAGAGCCACAACTTCCAGCTAGATAGTATTCAATGCAACACAAATAAATCAATTTAAATGCTGTATTATTTGAAAAAAGTGCAGGTATAGATTTATATAAATTCACTGATACATCCAATTGATTGCACGTAGGTCTTAGCCAGACAAAGCTCAGAGTTTAAGCAGAAAATAATCCAAAATGTACCACTTATATAAAGCAGAAACCGAATATCAATGAAGTGAAACTTCCCCCACTTATCACTGGCAGTGCAGAAATTCTAACTAGCACTAAATTCTAACAAGCATTAACTGACAAAACAGAGCCACAACTTCCAGCTAGATAGTATTAATTGAAACACAAATCAGTCAGTTTAAATGCTGTATTATTTGCGAAAAGTGCAGATAAAGATTTACTTAAATTCGCTTATACGTGGAGTTGATTGCAGGTAGGTCTTCATCAGCCAAAGCTCAGAGTTTAAGCAAAAAATAATGCAAAAAGTACCACTTATATAAGGCAGAAACCGAATATCAATGAAGTAAAACTTCCCCCACCTATCACTAGCTATGCAGGAATTCTAACTAGCACTAAATTCTAACAAGCAGCAACTGAAAAAAACAGAGACACAACTTCCAGCTAAATAGTATTAAATGCAAAACAAATAAATCAATTTAAATGCTGTATTATTTGAAAAAGTGCAGATAAATATTTACTTAAATTCACTTATATGTCCAGTTGAATGCAGGTAGGTCTTAACCAGACAAAGATCAGAGTTTAAGCAGAAAATAATCCAAATGTACCACTTATAAAAGGCCAAAACTGAATATCAATGAAGTAAACTCCCCCCACTTATCACTGGCTATGCAGAAATTCTAACTAGCACTAAATTCTAACAAGCATTAACTGACAACACAGAGCCACAACTTCCAGCTAGATAGTATTAATTGAAACACAAATCAATTAGTTTAAATGGTGTATTATCTGAGAAAAGTGCAGGCAAAGATTTACTTAAATTCACTTATACATGCAGCTGATTGCAGGTAGGTCTTCGTCAGCCAAAGCTCAGAGTTTAAGCAAAAAATAATGCAAAAAGTACCACTTATATAAGGCAGAAACCGAATATCAATGAAGTGAAACTTCCCCCACCTATCACTGGCTATGCAGGAATTCTAACTAGCACTAAATTGTAACAAGCATTAACTGAAAAAACAGAGCTACAACTTCCAGCTAGATAGTATTCAATGCAACACAAATAAATCAATTTAAATGCTGTTTTATTTGAAAAAAGTGCAGATAAAGATTTACTTAAATTCACTTATACGTCCAGTTGATTGCAGGTAGGTCTTAGCCGGCCAAAGCTCATAGTTTAAGCTGAAAATAATCCAAAATAAACCACATTATAAGGCAGAAACCGAATATCAATGAAGTGAACCCCCCCCAAAATCACTGGTTATGCAGGAATTCTAACTAGTGCTAAATTCTAAAAAAATTAACTGAAAAAACAGAACCAAAACTTCCAGCTAGACAGTATTCAATGCATGACAAACTAATCAATTTAAATGTTGTATTATTTGAAAAAAGTGCAGATAAAGATTTACTTAAATTCACTTATATGCCCAGTTGACTGCATGTTGGTCTTAGCCTGCCAAAGCTTAGAGTTTAAGCAGAAAATAAACCAAAATATACCACATATATAAGGCATAAACCAAATACGAATGAAGTGAAACTTCCCCCACTTATCAATGGCTATGCAGGAATTCTAACTAGCACTAAATTCTAACAAGCATTAACTAAAAAAACAGAGCCACAACTTCCAGCTAGATAGTATTCAATGCTACGCAAATAAATCAATTTAAATGCTGTATTATTTGAAAAAAGTGCAGATAAAGATTTAATTAAATTCACTTATACGTCCAGTTGACTGCAGGTAGATATAAGCCAGCCAAAGCTCAGAGTTTAAGCAGAAAATAATCCAAATATACCACTTATATAAGGCAGAAACCGAATATCAATGAAGTGAAACTTCCCCCAGTAATCACTGGCTATGCAGGAATTCTATCTAGCACTAAATTTTAACAAGCATTAACTGAAAAAACAGAGCCAAAACTTCCAGCTAGATAGTACTCAATACAACACAAATAAATCAATTTAAATGCTTTCTTATTTGAAAAAGTGCAGCATAAACATTTACTTAAATTCACTTATACGTCCAGTTGATTGCAGGTAGGTCTTAGCAGGCCAAAGCACATAGTTTATGCAGAAAATAATCCAAAATGTACTGCTTATATAAGGCAGAAACCGAATATCAATGAAGTGAAACTTCCTGACACTTTTCACTGGCTATGCAGGAATTCTAACTGGCACTAAATTCTAACAAGCACTGACTGAAAAAACAGAGCCACAACTTCCAGCTAGATAGTATTCAATGCAACACAAATAAATCAATTTAAATGCTGTATTATTTGAAAAAAGTGCAGATATAGATTTACTTAAATTCACTGATACGTCCAATTGATTGCACATAGGTCTTAGCCAGACAAAGCTCAGAGTTTAAGCAGAAAATAATCCAAAATGTACCACTTATATAAAGCAGAAACCGAATATCAATGAAGTGAAACTACACCCACTTATCACTGGCTATGCAGAAATTCTAACTAGCACTAAATTCTAACAAGCATTAACTGACAAAACAGAGCCACAACATCCAGTAATATAGTATTAATTGAAACACAAATCAATTAGTTTAAATGCTGTATTATTTGAGAAAAGTGCAGATAAAGATTTACTTAAATTCACTTATTCATGCAGTTGATTGCAGGTAGTTCTTCGTCAGCCAAAGCTCAGAGTTTAAGGAAAAAATAATGTAAAAAGTACCACTTATATAAGGCAGAAACTGAATATCAATGAAGTGCAACTTCCCCCACCTGTCACTGGCTATGCAGGAATTCTAACAAGCACTAAATTCTAACAAGCATCAACTGAAAAAACAGAGCCACAACTTCCAGCTAGATAGTATTAAATGCAAAACAAATAAATCAATTTAATTGCTGTATTATTTGAAAAAGTGTAGATAAGTATTTACTTAAATTCTCTTATACGTCCAGTTGAATGCAGGTTGGTCTTAACCAGCTTAAGATCAGAGTTTAAGCAGAAAATAATCCAAAATGTAACACTTATAAAAGGCATAAACTGAATATCAATGAAGTAACCTTCCCCCACTTATCACTGGCTATACAGGAATTTTAAATAACACTAAATCCTAACAAGCATTAACTGAAAAAATAGAGCCACAACTTCCAGCTAGATAGTATTCAATGCAACACAAATAAATCAAATTAAATGCTGTATTTCTTGAAAAATGGGCAGATAAAGATTTACTTATATTCACTTATACGTCCAGTTGGTTGCAGGTAGGTCTTTGCCAGCCAAAGCTCACAGTGTAAGCAGAAAATAATCCAAAATGTACCACTTACATAAGGCAGAAACCGAATATAAATGAAGAGAAACTTCCCCCACTTTTCACTCGTTATGCAGGGATTCTAAATAGCACTAAATTCTAACAAGCATTACCTGAAAAAGCAGAGACACAACTTCCTGCTACATAGTGTTCAATGCAACACAAATAAAACAATTTAAATGCTGTATTATTTTAAAAAATGGCAAAGATTTACTTAAATTCAGTTATACATCCAGGTGACTGCAGTTAGGTCTTAGCTGGGCAAAGCTCACAGTTAATGCAGAAAATAATCCAAAATGTACCACTTATATAAGTCAGAAGCCGAACATCAATGGAATGAAACTTCCCCCGCTTATCATGCGCTATGCAGGGATTCAAACTAGCACTAATTTCTAAAAAGCATTAACTGAAAAAAACAGAGCCAAAACTTCCAGCTAGATAGTATTCAATGCATGACAAATAAATCAATTTAAATGCTGTATTATTTGAAAAAAGTGCAGACAAAGACTTACTTAAATTCACTTATACATCCAGTTGATTGCAGGTAGGTCTTAGCTGGCCAAAGCACATAGTTTAAGCAGAAATAATCCAAAATGCACCACTTATAAAAGGCAGAAACTGAATATCAATTAAGTGAACCCCCCCCCCCCCAAATCACTGGCTATGCAGGAATTCTAACTAGTGCTAAATTCTAAAAAGCATTAACTGAAAAAACAGAACCAAAACTTCCAGCTAGACAGTATTAAATGCATGACAAATAAATCAATTTAAATGCTGTACTATTTGAAAAAAGTGCAGATAAAGATTTACTTAAATTCACTTATATGCCCAAATCCAAATTTGGAAAAAAATTCCAAAAATAACCCCTTTAAAAACCAACCAAAAGCCCCCCCAGGGGGGTTTAAAGCCCAAAAAGAAAAAAATTTA
>NC_056745.1:628175596-628191412 GCF_019279795.1 Protopterus annectens | reverse complement strand
CTGCAGTCATCTGGGCATATAAGCGAATTTAAGTAAATGTTTATCTGCACTTTTTCAAATAATACATCATTTAAATTGATTTATTTGTCATGCATTGAATACTGTCTAGCTGGAAGTTTTGGTTCTGTTTTTTCAGTTAATGCTTTTTAGAATTGAGCACTAGTTAGAATTCCTCCATAGTCAGTGATTTGGGGGAGGGGGGTTTCACTTCATTGATATTCGGTTTCTGCCTTATATATGCAGTTTATTTTGGATTATTTTCAGCTTAAACTCTGAGCTTTGGGCTGCTAAGACCTACCTGCAATCAACTGGATGTATAAGTGAATTTAAGTAAATCTTTATCTGCACTTTTTTCAAATAATACAGCATTTAAATGATTTATTTGTTTTGTACTGAATACTATCTAGATGGAAGTTGTGGCTCTGTTTTTTCAGTTAATGCTTGTTAGAATTTAGTGCTAGTTAGAATTCCTGCATAGCCTGTGAGAAGTGGGAGAAGTTTCACTGTATTGATATTCTCTTTCTGCCTTTTATAAGTGGTACATTTTGGATTATTTCTGCTTAAACTCTGAGCTTTGGCCAGCTAAGACCTACCTGCAATCAACTGGACGTATAAGTGAATTTAAGTAAATTTTTGTCTGCAATTTTTTCAAATAATACAGCTTTTAAATTGATTTATTTGTCATGCATTGAATACTATCTAGCTGGAAGTTTTGGCTGTGTTTTTTCAGTTTATGCTTTTTAGAATTTAGTGCTAGTTAGAATCCCTGCATAGCCCGTGATAAGCGGGGAAAGTTTCATTCCATTGATGTTCGGCTTCTGACTTATATAAGTGGTACATTTTGGATTATTTTCTGCTTAAACTGTGAGCTTTGCCCAGGTAAGACCTAACTGCAATCACCTGGATGTATAAGTGAATTTAAGTAAATCTTTGCAATTTTTTCTAATAATACAGCATTCAAATTGATTTATTTGTCTTGCATTGAATACTATCTAGCAGGAAGCTGTGTCTCGGCTTTTTCAGGTAATGCTTGTTAGAATTTAGTGCTATTTAGAATCCCTGCATAACAAGTGAAATGTGGGGGAAGTTTCTCTTCATTGATATTCGGTTTCTGCCTTATGTAAGTGGTACATTTTGGATTATTTTCTGCTTAAACTGTGAGCTTTGGCTGGCAAAGACCTACCTGCAGTCAACTGGATGTATAAGTGAATATAAGTAAATCTTAACTGCCCTTTTTAAAAAAAATACAGCATTTAATTTGATTTATTTGTGTTGCATTGAATACTATCTAGCTGGAAGATTTGGCTCTATTTTTTCAGTTAATGCTTGTTAAAATTTAGTGCTATTTAAAATTCCTGCATAGCTAGTGATAAGTGGGGGAAGTTTACTTCATTGATATTCAGTTTCTGCCTTTTATAAGTGGTACATTTTGGATTATTTTCTGCCTAAACTCTGAGCTTTGGCTGGCTTAGCCCTACCTGGAATCAACTGGACGTATAAGTGCATTTAATTAAATCTTTATCTGCACTTTTTTTCAAATAATACAGCATTTAAATTGATTTATTTGTTTTGCATTTAATACTATCTAGCTGGAAGTTGTGGCTCTGTTTTTTCAGTTAATGCTTGTTAGAATATAGTGCTTGTTAGAATTCCTGCATAGCCAGTGATAAGTGGGGGAGGCTTCATTTCATTGATATTTGGTTTCTGCCTTATATAAGTGGTATATTTTAGGTTGCTTAAACTCTGAGCTTTGGTGGGCTAAGTCCTACTTGCAAGCAAATGGGCGTATAAGTGAATTTAAATAAATCTTTATTTGCACTTTTTTCAAATAATACAGCATTTAAATTGATTTATTTGTGTTGCATTTAATACTATCTAGATGGAAGTTGTAGCTCTGTTTTTTCAGTTAATGCTTGTTACAATTTAGTGCTAGTTAGAATTCCTACATAGTCAGTGATAATTGAGGAAAGGTTCACTTCATTTATATTCGGTTTCTGCCTTATATAAGTGGTACATTTTGGATTATTTTCTGCTTAAACTATGAGCTTTGGCTGGCAAAGACCTACCTGCAATCAACTGGCCGTATAAGTAAATATAAGTAAATCTTTATCTGCCCTTTTTTCAAAAAATACAGCATTTAATTTGATTTATGTGTGTTGCATTGAATACTATCTCGCTGGAAGTTGTGGCTCTTTTTTTCAGCCAGTGTTTGTTAGAATTTAGTGCCAGTTAGAATTCCGGCATAGCCAGTGAAAAGTGTGAGAAGTTTCACTTCATTGATATTCGGTTTCTGCCTTATAGAAGCGGTACATTTTGGATTATTTTCTGCTTAAACTATGTGCTTTGGCCTGCTAAGACCTACCTGCAATAAACTGGACTTATAAGCGAATTTAAGTAAATGTTTATGCTGCACTTTTTCAAATACGAAAGCATTTAAATTGATTTATTTGTGTTGTATTGCGTACTGTCGAGCTGGAAGTTTTGGCTCTGTTTTTTCATCTAATGCTAGTTAAAATTTAGTGCTCGATAGAATTCCTGCATAGCCAGTGATTACTGGGGGAAGTTTCACTTAATTGATATTCGGATTCTGCCTTATATAAGTGGTACATTTGGATTATTTTCTGCCTAAACTCTGAGCTTTGGCCGGCTAGGACCTACCTGCAATCTACTGGACGTATAAGTGAATTTAAGTAAATCTTTATCTGCACTTTTTTCAAATAATACAGCATTTAAATGATTTATTTGTGTTGCATTGAATACTATCTAGTTGGAAGTTGTGGCTCTGTTATTTCAGTTAATGCTTGTTAGAATTTAGTGCTAGTTAGAATTCCTGCATAGCCAGTGATAAGTGGGGGAAGTTTCACTGCATTGATATTCGCTTTCTGCCTTTTATAAGTGATACATTTTGGATTATTTCTGCTTAAACTCTGAGCTTTGGCCAGCTAAGACCTACCTGCAATCAACTGGACGTATAAGAGAATTTAAGTAAATCTTTGTCTGCACTTTGTCCAAACAACTTACAACTAACATTTTACTTAAAACCCACTACTTTTATTCTAAAATTTAGGTATTGTTAAGCCAAGAAGTTGGACACAAACCTAACCTAAGTGTACTAATAGTATACAAAATTAGGTACCAAGTATAAAGGATTAACAGTTCCACAATAGCTGTACTCTCTACTTACAGGCAGCTGGACTTTAGGACCCTGCAAACTCCTGACTGGTGTATCCCCGCTCCGCTCCTCACCCTGCCCCCATATACCACCCGCCCCCGCTATATCCACATTTATTAGGTCACAATCCCATCCCACTCAATCCCTGAACCAATCACAGCCCCCTTGCAGTTAGTTTATCTCCTCCCATAATTCTAGCTAATTACCAATTAACTAGCTGGCCCTCCTAACCCCACACATAAAATTATCCATCCTTCGCTACTAAATTGGCAAAATAATGAACTCTATCATCCCACCTCTAGTTCTTCTCCTACTGATTCCTTATCTCTTATCATGGTATGAAAACCAAACCCTATTGGTTATTCACTTCCCAAATGGTCACACCTGTAATCATCTAACTCCTCCCTTGAATCTGATCTCTCCTTCTAACTGCCCCACTACAACATCATGCCCCAAAAGTGTGTATCTCACCCAACGCTATCCTAAAGTAACCACTACAAAATCTGGTCTGAAGATACTAAGTAAACTACTACGTCTCTTAGACCACCTGAAAGCAAGTATTGCTAAAGATGGTGATATTCACCCCAACACAGGCCCATCCATTGACTTAGACTCTGTCACCCCTATGTTAACTCAAAGATCCTCTAGCTCCCTCCTCATCTTCCATCTTAACCTAAGAAGTATAAATAACAAGATACATAATCTACATGCTATGATAGCCACACATCTCCCAGACATCATGTGTCTATCTGAAACATGGCTCAAACCATCCACTAAGGATGAAGAAATTCTTCCACCTGGTTACAATATACTTAGGGTTGATCGGAAAATAAAAAGGTGGTGGAATAGCTGTAATGTTTAGAAATACACTGAATATCATTATGAGTCCAACACAACCCCCCAAGGTCTCTAATATGGAACTAATTGCCCTAAAAATATGCCTAAACAAACAAAAGAGTATCAATCTAATTGTAGTCTACATCCCACCAGGGAAAAACTTAGAAACCGTGGAGCTAACCCTAAGCTGGCTTACCTCAAACTACCCCCAAGAAACAATTGCACTAGGAGACTTTAACCTTGACTGGTCCCAATACTCTGACCAGATGAATCCCCTGCCCATTAACCTATATGGCTTCTCCCAAAATATAAAATCTCCCACAAGAATAGGTAATTCTCAACAAAAAGAAAGCATTATCGACTGGATTCTTACCAATAAAGACACACTTAATTATACCACGGGGACCCTCCCCAATGATCTTAGTGACCACCTTACCACCTTCATCATAAAACATAAATTGACTTGTACAAACCTTCCCATATATAAACTAGTTAGAAACAAGAAGAAATTTGTTCTTGAACAATTCCTAGCAGAACTTAAATCCTGTAACTGGTCCATGCTAAAAACACTCCCCATAGACGAGAGTGTTACATACTTTAATGATGCATTCCTAAATATACTGGACTCTCATGCACCCAACCGATCCATCAGAGCCAAAGTCCGGAGTGCACCTTGGCTAACCAAAGACACCAAATCTAAAATTAAGCTCAGAGACCAGGCCTGGGTAAAATGGCGTACCACCAAAGAACCCCTAGATCGCATCAAATTTCAGCAGCTCAGAAACTCTACAAAAACAGATACTACCCAAGATAAAAATAATTATTTCTGTCATCTCCAGGACAAACACCAAAATAACCCAAAGAAGTTTTGGGCAGGTTTTAATAACCTCATTTATTCTGGGAAATCAACTACCCCTACCCCTGAAAAACTTATAGGTAAAGATCTTGAAGTAATAGCTAACTCATTTAACTCTTTCTTCACTGAGACCGTTCAGGCACTAGCCAGTCAGTTACCTCCTTCTTCCACCTCCTTAACCAGTCCCACTGGCAAAAATCTACCTGCCTTTAGTCTTCAACCAATATCCACCTCCTATATTAGAACTCCATTAAAGAAACTCAAACCATCCACCCTATCGGCTGATCGTCTCCCAGCCGAATACCTACAAATAGCAGCTGATGTTATAGCATATCCCATCTCAATCCTGATTAATAGAACCATTACAGAGGCCACCATCCCCTCAATCTGGAAAATATCATATGTCATCCCACTTCACAAGGGAGGCTCCTCTACGGAAACATCGAACTATAGACCTATAGCAATATTGTCGCCTATAGCAAAAATTAAGAAAGGTGTGCTCACAAGCAACTCCTACACCACCTCACCCTAAACAATCTTCTGTCTAAAACTCAACATTGGTTTCGCCCCCATCATAGCACTACCACTGCCCTCCTTTCCTTTGTTGATTCAGTAAATAACAATCGGAACAACAAATTAATAACTTCTGCTCTCTTTCTTGACTTGTCAAAAGCCTTTGACATGGTCAATCACCAACTATTGCTCCACACCCTTAAATCCCTTCACCTCAATAACTTAGCCCTATGTTGGTTTAATGCTTACCTTTCTGGTAGACAACAAGCAGTCCAGTGGCAAAGCATACTATCTCACTTGCTACCAAATACCATAGGAGTTCCCCAAGGCTCTATACTTGGTCCCCTTCTCTTCTCTGTATTCATAAACGACCTCCACTCAGTCATCCCCAAAGCCACCTGCATTCAATATGCAGATGACTCCACCCTGATTTGTTCTGATGTCTCTCTCCATAATCTCCAAGTAGTCACCCAACACTGTTTCGCGGCAGTTGAAAAATGGTTTTCTGAATGGAAACTCATTCTAAATCCCATAAAAACTAAGCTACTTCTAATCTTCCCCACCTCTGGAATCCCCTCAGGCCAATATCCACCACATTCTAATAATACGATCTTTCACGTTCAATCCATCAATGGCACCATCATTGAGCCTGTCACCAACACCAAACTACTAGGTGTTACTATTGCTCACAAGCTCAAATTTGATGTTCACATTAGTCAAACTATTAAGACAGTTAACAAGAAACTAGGTTCCATGTACAGAATTAAGAACTTTCTAACTCCTTATACCAAACTAACTATAGCACGATCACACCTTCTCTCCACTCTACTGTATGCCTCCCCGGTCCTATCCTTCCTCAATAAAAATGAGCTCAACAAACTCTCAGTTGCTTATAACCACATCGCTAAATTTGTGACTGGATCACCTTACCGTACTCATCACTGCCTCAACCTAAAGAAACTTGAATGGTTAGAATTACCTAACCTTCTTAAATTCAACCAACTTATGGAAGCATTTAAAATAATTAAGGAACCAGAAAAAAAACCCTCTCTGAACAAACTCCTGACCCCTTACTCTAACCTTAACTGCCTCCGATCTTCTAATAGTGTCCTGGTACAAACCATGAAATCAAATAACTCAGGAGGTGATGCTCTCTATGCCAATTCTATTGGAAGGCTCTGGAATTGCCTTCCCAATAACCTAAGACTAACAACTTCACTCAGCCATTTTAAAACTAGTCTCAAGTCATTTCTTAAGGCACACTGGCTATGCCCTTGTGAGAATCCTGACTAACCCTATGGCTCCTTACCACCCAGTCATTATTATCTATAGGACTCTTCACCTAAAACTTCTCTAGAGCCCTTTAAACCTATTCTCTATACATGTTAGCTCCTCTTAGACTGCCCCCTCCGTATAACCATAGAATCGACTTGTGAATGAAGATATATCCTTCTCCCTTGTGATTAAAAGCTCAAACCTCTTTACTTCTTAGCCTATCTGAATATCTGGGGATTTACTCATCATGTAATTGTGGAATTTAATAGAATGTATTTGTAATGGGTCTCTCTGTATTTTGTATACTATGAATGTTGCTGACGTTAGTCTATATATTGTTGTTCTTTTCAAATGTGGAGCTTTTCTCCCCGGGTCTCTGCTGAAAAGGGATATGTATCCAGTCAGACTAACCCGGTAAACAAATGTAAAATAAATAAATAATAATAAAATAAAAATAAAAGGATACAGCATTTAAATTGATTTATTTGTCATGCATTGAATACTATCTAGCTGGAAGTTTTGGCTCTGTTTTTTCAGTTAATGCTTTTTAGAATTTAGTGCTAGTTAGAATCCCTGCATAGCTGGTGATAAGCGGGGGAGGTTACATTCCATTGATGTTTGGCTTCTGACTTATATAAGTGGCACATTTTGGAATATTTTCTGCTTAAACTGTGAGCTTTGGCTGGCAAAGACCTACCTGTAATCACCTGGACGTATAAGTGAATTTAAGTAAATATTTGCAATTATTTTCAAATAATACAGCATTTAAATTGATTTATTTGTGTTGCATGGAATAATATCTAGCAGGAAGTTGTGTCTCTGCTTTTTCAGGTAATGCTTGTTAGAATTTAGTGCTATTTAGAATCCCTGCATAACGAGTGAAAAGTGGGGGAAGTTTCTCTTCATTGATATTCGGTTTCTGCCTTATGTAAGTGGTACATTTTGGATTATTTTCTGCTTAAACATTGAGCTTTGGCTGGCAAAGACCTACCTGCAGTCAACTGGACGTATAAGTGAATATAAGTAAATCTTTATCTGCCCTTTTTTCAAAAAATACAGCATTTAATTTGATTTATTTGTGTTGCATTGAATACTATCTAGCTGGAAGTTGTGGCTCTATTTTTTCAGTTAATGCTTGTTAGAATTTAGTGCTATTTAAAATTCCTGCATAGCCAGTGATAAGTGGGGGAAGTTTACTTCATTGATATTCAGTTTCTGCCTTTTATAAGTGGTACATTTTGGATTATTTTCTGCTTAAACTCTGATCTTTGGCTGGTTAAGACCTACCTGCATTCAACTGGACGTATTAGTGAATTTAAGTAAATATTTATCTACACTTTTTCAAATAATACAGCATTTAAATTGATTTATTTGTTTTGCATTTAATACTATGTAGCTGGAAGTTGTGGCTCTGTTTTTTCAGTTGATGCTTGTTAGAATTTAGTGCTAGTTAGAATTCCTGCATAGCCAGTGATAGGTGGGGGAAGTTTCATTTCATTGATATTTGGTTTCTGCCTTATATAAGTGGTACTTTTTGCATTATTTTCTGCTTAAACTCTGAGCTTTGGTTGACGAAGACCTACCTGCAATCAACTGCACGTATAAGTGAATTTAAGTAAATCTTTATCTGCACTTTTCTCAAATAATACAGCATTTAAACTAATTGATTTGTGTTTCAATTAGTACTATCTAGCTGGAAGTTGTCGCTCTGTTTTGCCAGTTAATGCTTGTTAGAATTTAGTGCTAGTTAGAATTTCTGCATAGCCAGTGATAAGTGGGGGAAGTTTCACTTCATTGATATTAGGTTTCTGCTTTATATAAGTGGTACATTTTGGATTATTTTCTGCTTAAACTCTGAGCTCTGGCTGGCTAAGACCTACCTGCAATCAACTGGATGTATAAGTGATTTTAAGTAAATCTTTATCTGCACTTTTTTCAAATGATACAGCATTTAAATTGATTTATTTGTCATGCATTGAATACTATCTAGCTGGAAGTTTTGGCTCTGTTTTTTCAGTTAATGCTTTTTAGAATTTAGTGCTAGTTAGAATCCCTGCATAGCCGGTGATAAGCGGGGGAAGTTACATTCCATTGATGTTCAGCTTCAGACTTATATAAGTGGTACATTTTGGATTATTTTCTGCTTAAACTGTGAGCTTTGGGTGGCAAAGACCTACCTGCAGTCAACTGGACGTATAAGTGAATATAAGTAAATATCTGCCCTTTTTTCAAAAATACAGCATTTAATTTGATTTATGTGTGTTGCATTGAATACTATCTAGCTGGAAGTTGTGGCTCTGTTTTTTCAGCCAGTGTTTGTTAGAATTTAGTGCCAGTTAGAATTCCTGCATAGCCAGTGAAAAGTGTGAGAAGTTTCACTTCATTGATATTCGGTTTCTGCCTTATAGAAGCGGTACATTTTGGATTATTTTCTGCTTAAACTATGTGCTTTGGCCTGCTAAGACCTACCTGCAATCAACTGGACTTATAAGGGAATTTAAGTAAATGTTTATGCTGCACTTTTTCAAATAAGAAAGCATTTAAATTTATTTATTTATTTGTGTTGTATTGAGTACTATCTAGCTGGAAGTTTTGGCTCTGTTTTTTCAGTTAATGCTTGTTAAAATTTAGTGCTAGATAGAATTCCTTAAACTCTGAGCTTTGGCTGGCTAAGACCTGCCTGCATATAACTGGACGTATAACTGAATTTAATTAAATCTTTATCTGCACTTTTTTCAAATAATACAGCATTTAAATTGATTTATTTGTATTGCATTGAATACTATCTAGCTGGAAGTTGTGGCTCTGTTTTTTCAGTTAATGCTCGTTAGTATTTAGTGCTATTTTCTACTTAAACTCTGAGCTTTGGCTGGCTAAGGCCTACGTGCAATCAACTGGATGTATAAGTTAATGTAAGTAAATCTTTATCTGCACTTTTTTTCAAATAATAGAGCATTTAAATTGATTTTTTTTTTTGCATTGAATACTATCTAGCTGGAAGTTGTGGCTCTGTTTTTTCAGTTAATGCTTGTTAGAATTTAGTGCTAGTTAGAATTCCTGCATAGCCATTGATAAGTGGGGGAAGTTTCACTTCATTGATATTCAGTTTCTGCCTTATGTGAGTGTTACATTTTGTATTATTTTCTGCTTAAACTCTGGGCTTTGGCTGGCTAAGACCCACCTGTAATCAACTGGACGTATAAGTGAATTTAAGTTAATCTTTATCTGTACTTTTTCATACAGCATTTACGCTGATTTATTTGTGTTGCATTGAATACTATCTAGCTGGAAGGTTTGGCTCTATTTTTGTCAGTTAATGCTTGTTAAAATTTAGTGCTAGATGGAATTCCTGCATAGCCAGTGATTACTGGGGAAAGTTTCACTTCATTGATATTCGGTTTCTGCCTTATATAAGTGGTACTTTTGGATTATTTTCTGCTTATACTCTGAGCTTTAGCTGGCTAAGACCTACCTACAATCAACTGGACGTATAACTGAATTTAATTAAATCTTTATCTGCACTTTTTTCAAATAATACAGCATCTAAATTGATTTATTTGTGTTGCATTGAATACTGTCTAGCTGGAAGTTGTGGCTCTGTTTTTTCAGTTAATGTTTGTTAGAATTTAGTGCTAGTTAGATTCCTCCATAGCCAGTGATAAGTGGGGAAGGTTTCATTTCATTGATATTTGGTTTCTGCCTTATATAAGTAGTATATTTTGGTTTGTTTTCTGCTTAAACTCTGAGCTTTGGTGGGCTAAGTCCTACCTGCAATCAAATGGACGTATAAGTGAATTCAAGTAAATCTTTATCTGCGCTTTTTTCAAATAATGCAGCATTTAAATTGATTTATTTGTGTTGCATTGAATACTATCTTGCTGGAAGACGTGTCTCTGTTTTTTCAGTTGATGCTTGTTAGAATTTAGTGCTAGTTAGAATTCCTACATAGTCAGTGATAAGAGGGGAAAGGTTCACTTCATTTATATTCGGTTTCTGCCTGATATAAGTGGTACATTTTGGATTTTTTCTGCTTAAACTCTGAGCTTTGGCTAGCTAAGACCTACTGGCAATCAACTGGATGTATAAGTGAATGTAAGTAAAGCTTTATCTGCACATTTTTTCAAATAATACAGCATTTAAATTGATTTATTTGTGTTGCATTGAATACTATCTAGCTGGAAGTTGTAGCTCTGTTTTTTCAGTTAATGCTTGTTAGAATTTAGTGCTAGTTAGAATTCCTACATAGTCAGTGATAAGTGGGGAAAGGTTCACTTCATTTATATTCGGTTTCTGCCTTATATAAGTGGTACATTTTGGATTTTTTTCTGCTTAAACTCTGAGCTTTGGCTGGCTAAGACCTACCTGCAATCAACTGGATGTATAAGTGAATGTAAGTAAATCTTTATCTGCACTTTTTTCAAATAATAGAGCATTTAAATTGATTTTTTTTTGCATTGAATACTATCTAGCTGGAAGTTGTGGCTCTGTTTTTTCAGTTAATGCTTGTTAGAATTTAGTGCTAGTTAGAATTGTTAGAATTTAGTGCTCGTTAGAATTCCTGCATAGCCAGTGATAAGTAGGGGAAGTTTCATTGCATTGATATTCGGTTTCTGCCTTATATAAGTGGAACATTTTGAATTATTTTCTGCTTAAACTCTGGGCTTTGGCTGGCTAAGACCCACCTGTAATCAACTGGACGTATAAGTGAATTTAAGTAAATCTTTATCTGCTCTTTTTTCAAATAATACAGCATTTAAATTGATTTATTTGTCATGCATTGAATACTGTCTAGCTGGAAGTTTTGGTTCTGTTTTTTCAGTTAATGCTTTTTAGAATTTAGCACTAGTTAGAATTCCTGCATAGCCAGTGATTTGGGGGGGGGGTTCACTTCATTGATATTCGGTTTCTGCCTTATATATGTGGTTTATTTTGGATTATTTTCAGCTGAAACTCTGAGCTTTGGCCGGCTAAGACCTACCTGCAATCAACTGGACGTATAAGTGAATTTAAGTAAATCTTTATCTGCACTTTTTTCAAATAATACAGCATTTAAATGATTTATTTGTGTTGCATTGAATACTATCTAGCTGGAAGTTGTGGCTCTGTTTTTTCAGTTAATGCTTGTTAGAATTTAGTGCTAGTTAGAATTCCTGCATAGCCAGTGATAAGTGGGGGAAGTTTCACTGCATTGATATTCGCTTTCTGCCTTTTATAAGTGGTACATTTTTGATTATTTCTGCTTAAACTCTGAGCTTTGGCCAGCTAAGACCTACCTGCAATCAACTGGACGTATAAGTGAATTTAAGTAAATCTTTGTCTGCACTTTTTTCAAATGATACAGCATTTAAATTGATTTATTTGTCATGCATTGAATACTATCTAGCTGGAAGTTTTGGCTCTATTTTTTCAGTTAATGCTTTTTAGAATTTAGTGCTAGTTAGAATCCCTGCATAGCCCGTGATAAGCGGGGGAAGTTACATTCCATTGATGTTCGGCTTCTGACTTATATAAGTGGTACATTTTGGATTATTTTCTGCTTAAACTGTGAGCTTTGCCCAGCTAAGACCTAACTGCAATCACCTGGACGTATAAGTGAATTTAAGTAAATATTTGCAATTTTTTCAAATAATACAGCATTTAAATTGATTTATTTGTGTTGCATGGAATAATATCTAGCAGGAAGTTGTGTCTCTGCTTTTTCAGGTAATGCTTGTTAGAATTTAGTGCTATTTAGAATCCCTGCATAACGAGTGAAAAGTGGGGGAAGTTTCTCTTCATTGATATTCGGTTTCTGCCTTATGTAAGTGGTACATTTTGGATTATTTTCTGCTTAAACATTGAGCTTTGGCTGGCAAAGACCTACCTGCAGTCAACTGGACGTATAAGTGAATATAAGTAAATCTTTATCTGCCCTTTTTTCAAAAAATACAGCATTTAATTTGATTTATTTGTGTTGCATTGAATGCTATCTAGCTAGAAGTTATGGCTCTATTTTTTCAGTTAATGCTTGTTAGAATTTAGTGCTATTTAAAATTCATGCATAGCCAGTGATAAGTGGGGGAAGTTTACTTCATTGATATTCAGTTTCTGCCTTTTATAAGTGGTACATTTTGGATTATTTTCTGCTTAAACTCTGATCTTTGGCTGGTTAAGCCCTACCTGCATTCAACTGGACGTATTAGTGAATTTAAGTAAATATTTATCTACACTTTTTCAAATAATACAGCATTTAATTTGATTTATTTGTTTTGCATTTAATAGTATGTAGCTGGAAGTTGTGGCTCTGTTTTTTCAGTGGATGCTTGTTAGAATTTAGTGCTAGTTAGAATTCCTGCATAGCCAATGATAGGTGGGGGAAGTTTCATTTCATTGATATTCGGTTTCTGCCTTATATAAGTGGTACTTTTTGTATTATTTTTTGCTTAAACTCTGAGCTTTGATTGACGAAGACCTACCTGCAATCAACTGCACGTATAAGTGAATTTAAGTAAATCTTTATCTGCACTTTTCTCAAATAATACAGCATTTAAACTAATTGATTTGTGTTTTAATTAATACTATCTGGCTGGAGGTTGTGGCTCTGTTTTTGTCAGTTAATGCTTGTTTGAATTTAGTGCTAGTTAGAATTTCTGCATAGCCAGTGATAAGTGGGGGAAGTTTCAGTTCATTGATATTCGGTTTCTGCTTTATATAAGTGGTACATTTTGGATTATTTTCTGCTTAAACTCTGAGCTTTGGCTGGCTAAGACCTACATGCAATCAATTGGACGTATCAGTGAATTTAAGTAAATCTATATCTGCACTTTTTTCAAATAATACAGCATTTAAATTGATTTATGTGTGTTGCATTGAATACTATCTAGCTGGAAGTTGTGGCTCTTTTTTTTCAGCCAGTGCTTGTTAGAATTTAGTGCCAGTTAGAATTCCTGCATAGCCAGTGAAAAGTGTGGGAAGTTTCACTTCATTGATATTCGGTTTCTGCCTTATATAAGCAGTACATTTTGGATTATTTTCTGCTTAAACTATGTGCTTTGGCCTGCTAAGACCTACCTGCAATCAACTGGACTTATAAGTGAATTTAAGTAAATGTTTATGCTGCACTTTTCCAAATAAGAAAGCATTTAAATTGATTTATTTGTGTTGTATTGAGTACTATCTAGCTGGAAGTTTTGGCTCTGTTTTTTCAGTTAATGCTTTTTAGAATTTAGTGCTAGTTAGAATCCCTGCATAGCCAGTGATTTGGGGGAAGTTTCACTTCATTGATATTCGGTTTCTGCCTTACATGTGGTACATTTTGGATTATTTTCTGCTTAAACTCTGAGCTTTGGCTGGCTAAGACCTACCTGCAATCAACTGGACGTATAAGTGAATTTAAGTAAATCTTTATCTGCACTTTTTTCAAATAATACAGCATTTAAATGATTTATTTGTGTTGCATTGAATACTATCTAGCTGGAAGTTGTGGCTCTGTTTTTTCAGTTAATGCTTGTTAGAATTTAGTGCTAGTTAGAATTCCTGCATAGTCAGTGATAAGTGGGGGAAGTTTCACTGCATTGATATTCGCTTTCTGCCTTTTATAAGTGGTACATTTTTGATTATTTCTGCTTAAACTCTGAGCTTTGGCCAGCTAAGACCTACCTGCAATCAACTGGATGTATAAGTGAATTTAAGTAAATCTTTGTCTGCACTTTTTTCAAATGATACAGCATTTAAATTGATTTATTTGTCATGCATTGAATACTATCTCGCTGGAAGTAGTTTTGGTTCTGTTTTTTCAGTTAATGCTTTTTAGAATTTAGTGCTAGTTAGAATCCCTGCTTATCCCGTGATAAGCGGGGGAAGTTACATTCCACTGAAGTTCGGCTTCTGTCTTATATAAGTGGTGCATTTTGGATTATTTTCTGCTTAAACTGTGAGCTTTGCCCAGCTAAGACCTCCCTGCTGTCAACTGGACATATAAGTGAATATAAGTAAATCTGTATCTGCCCTTTTTTAAAAAAATACAGCATTTAATTTGATTTATGTGTGTTGCATTGAATACTGTCTAGCTGGAAGTTGTGACTCTGTTTTTTCAGCCAGTGTTTGTTAGAATTTAGTGCCAGTTAGAATTCCTGCATTGCAGTGAAAAGTGGGAGAAGTTTCACTTCATTGATATTCGGTTTCTGCCTTATAGAAGCGGTACATTTTGGATTATTTTCTGCTTAAACTATGTGCTTTGGCCTGCTAAGACCTACCTGCAATCAACTGGACTTATAAGGGAATTTAAGTAAATGATTATGCTGTACTTTTTCAACTAAGAAAGCATTTAAATTGATTTATTTCTGTTGTATTGAGTACTATCTAGCTGGAAGTTTTGGCTCTGTTTTTTCAGTTAATGCTTGTTAAAATTTAGTGCTAGATAGAATTCCTGCATAGCCAGTGATTACTGGGGGAAGTTTCACTTAATTGATATTCGGTTTCTGCCTTATATAAGTGGTACATTTGGATTATTTTCTGCTTAAACTCTGAGCTTTGGCTGGCTAAGACCTACCTGCAATCAACTGGACATATAACTGAATTTAATTAAATCTTTATCTGCACTTTTTTCAAATTATACAGCATCTAAATTGATTTATTTGTGGTGCATTGAATACTGTCTAGCTGGAAGTTATGGCTCTGTTTTTTCAGTTAATGTTTGTTAGAATTTAGTGCTAGTTAGATTCCTCCATAGCCAGTGATAAGTGGGGAAGGTTTCATTTTATTGATATTTGGTTTCTGCCTTATATAAGTAGTATATTTTGGATTGTTTTCTGCTTAAACTCTGAGCTTTGGTGGGCTAAGTCCTACCTGCAATTAAATGGACGTATAAGTGAATTCAAGTAAATCTTTATCTGCGCTTTTTTCAAATAATGCAGCATTTAAATTGATTTATTTGTGTTGCATTGAATACTATCTTGCTGAAAGACGTGTCTCTGTTTTTTCAGTTGATGCTTGTTAGAATTTAGTGCTAGTTAGAATTCCTACATAGTCAGTGATAAGAGGGGAAAGGTTCACTTCATTTATATTCGGTTTCTGCCTTATATAAGTGGTACATTTTGGATTTCTTCTGCTTAAACTCTGAGCTTTGGCTGGCTGAGACCTACTGGCAATCAACTGGATGTATAAGTGAATGTAAGTAAAGCCC
>NC_056745.1:627787880-627815748 GCF_019279795.1 Protopterus annectens | reverse complement strand
GTTTAAGTAAATCTTTATCCGCAGTTTTTTTCAAATAAAACAGCATTTAAATTGATTTATTTGTCAAGCATTGAGTACTATCTAGCTGGATGTTTTGGCTCTGTTTTTTCAGTTAATGTTTTTTAGAATTTAATGCTAGTTAGAATCCCTGCATAGCCAGTGATAAGTTTGGGAAATTTCACTTCACTGATATTCGTTTTCTGCCTTATATAAGTGGAACATTTTGGATTACTTTCAGCTTAAACTCTGAGCTTTGGACGACTAAGAACTACCTGCAATCAACTTGATGTATAAGTGAATTTAAGTAAATCCTTATCTGCAATTTTTTCAAATAATACAGCATTTAAATGATTTATATGTGTTGCATTCAATACTATCTAGCTGGAAGTTGTAACTCTATTTTTTCACTTAATGCTTATTAGAATTTAGTGTTAGTTAGAATTCCTGCAACCAGTGATAAGTGGGGGAAGTTTCACTTCATTGATATTCGGTTTCTGCCTTATATAAGTGTTATATTTTGGATTATTTTTTGCTTAAACTCTGAGCTTTGGATGGCTAAAAACTACCTGCAATCAACTTGATGTATAAGTGAATTTAAGTAAATCTTTATCTGCACTTTTTTCAAATAAGACAGCATTTAAATGATTTATATGTGTTACATTTAATACTATCTAGCTGGAAGTTGTAACTCTATTTTTTCACCTAATGCTTATTAGAATTTAGTGTTATTTAGAATTCCTGCAACCAGTGATAAGTGGGGGAAGTTTCACTTCATTGATATTCGGTTTCTGCCTTATATAAGTGTTACATTTTGGATTATTTTTTGCTTAAACTCTGGGTTTTGTCTGGCTCAGACCTACCTGCAATCAACTGGAAGTATAAGTGAATTTAAGTAAATCTTTATCTGCACTTTTTTCTAATAATACAGCATTTTAATTGATTTACTTGTGTTGCATTGAGTACTTTCTAGCTGGAGGTTGTGGCTCTGTTTTTTCAGTTAATGCTTGTTAGAATTTAGTGCTAGTTAAACTTCCTGCATAGCCAGTGATAAGTGGGGGACATTTCACTTCATTGATATTAGGTTTCTACCTTATATAAGTAGTACCTTTTGGATTATTTTCTGCTTAAACTCTGAGCTTTGGTTGCAAAAGACCTGCCTGAAATCAACTGGATGTATAAGTGAATTTAAATAAATCTTTATCTGCACTTTTTTCAAATAAGACAGCATTTAAATTGATTTATTTACTTTGCATTGAATACTATCTAGCTGGAAGTTGTGGCTCTGTTTTTTCAGTTAATGCTTGTTAGTATTTTGTGCTAGTTAGAATGCCTGCATAGGCAGTGATAAGAGGGGGAAGTTTAACTTCATTCATATTCAGTTTCTGCCTTATATAAGTGGTACATTTTTGATTATTTTCTGCTTAAACTCTGAGCTTTGGCCAGCTAAGACCTACCTGCAATCAACTGGATGTATAAGTGAATTTAACTAAATCTTTATCTGCACTTTTTTCAAATAATACCGCATTTAAACTGATTTATTTTTGTTACATTGAACAAATTCTAGCTGGAAGTTGTGGCTCCGTTTTATCAGTTAATGCTTGTTAGAATTTAGTGCTAGTTAGAATTCCTGCATAGCCAGTGATAATTGGGGGAAGTTTCACTTCATTGATATTCGTTTTCTGCCTGATATAAGTGGTAGATCTTGGATTATTTTCTGCTTAAACTCTGAGCTTTGGCCAGCCAAGACCTACCTGCAATCATGTGGATGTATAAGTGAATTTAAGTAAATCTTTATCCACACTTTTTTTCAAATAAAACAGCATTTAAATTGATTTATTTGTCAAGCATTGAATACTATCTAGCTGGAAGTTTTGGCTCTGTTTTTTCAGTTAATGCTTTTTAGAATTTAATGCTAGTTAGAATCCCTGCATAGCCAGTGATAAGTTTGGGAAGTTTCACTTCATTGATATTCGGTTTCTGCCTTATATAAGTGGTACATTTTGGATTATTTTCTGCTTAAACTCTGAGCTTTGGATGGCTAAGAACTACCTGCAATCAACTTGATGTATAAGTGAATTTAAGTAAATCTTTATCTGCACTTTTTTCAAATAAGACAGCATTTAAATGATTGATATGTGTTACATTTAATACTATATAGCTGGAAGTTGTAACTCTCTTTTTTCTCTTAATGCTTATTAAAATTTAGTGCTAGTTAGAATTCCTGCAACCAGTGATAAGTGGGGGAAGTTTCACTTCATTGATATTCGGTTTCTGTCTTATAGAAGTGTTACATTTTGGATTAGTTTTTGCCTAAACTCTGGGTTTTGTCTGGCTCAGACCTACCTGCAATCAACTGGATGTATAAGTGAATTTAAGTAAATCTTTATCTGCACTTTTTTCAAATAAGACAGCATTTAAATTGATTTATTTATGTTGCATTGAATACTATCTAGCTAGAAGTTGTGGCTCTGTTTTTTCAGTTAATGCTTGTTAGAATTTTGTGTTAGTTAGAATGCCTGCATAGGCAGTGATAAGAGGGGGAAGTTTAACTTCATTCATATTCGGTTTCTGCTTTATATAAGTGGCACATTTTAGATTATTTTCTGCTTAAACTCTGAGCTTTGTCCAGCGAAGACCTACCTGCAATCAACTGGATGTATAAGTGAATTTAACTAAATCTTTATCTGCACTTTTTTCAAATAATACCGCATTTAAACTGATTTATTTTTGTTACAATGAATACTATCTAGCTGGAAGTTGTGGCTCCATTGTATCAGTTAATGCTTGTTAGAATTTATTGCTAGTTAGAATTCCTGCATAGCCAGTTATAATTGGGGGAAGTTTCACTTCATTGATATTCATTTTGTGCCTTATATAAGTGGTAGATTTTGGATTATTTTCTGCTTAAACTCTGAGCTTTGGCTGGCTAAGACCTACCTGCAGTCAACTGGACGTATAAGTGAATTTAAGTAAATGTTTATTTGCACTTCTTTCAAATAATACAGCATTTAAGTTGATTTATCTGTGTTGCATTGAATACTATCTAGCTGAAAGTTGTGGCTCTGTTTTTTTAGTTAATGCTTGTTAGAATTTAGTGCTAGTTAGAATTCCTGCATAGCCAGTGATAAGTCGTGGAAGTTTCAAAACTTCATTGATTTTCAGTTTCTGTCTTATATAAGTGGTACATTTTGGATTATTTTCTGCTTAAATTCTGAGCTTTGGCTGGCTAAGACCTATCTGCAGTCAACTGGACGTATAAGTGAATTTAAGTAAATGTTTATTTGCACTTCTTTCAAATAATACAGCATTTAAGTTGATTTATTTGTGTTGCATTGAATACTATCTAGCTGGAAGTTGTGACTCTCTGTTTTTTCAGTTAATGGTTGTTAGAATTTTGTGCTAATTATAATTCTTGCATAGCCAGTGATAAGTGGGGGAAGTTTCACTTCATTGATATTCGGTTTCTGCCTTATATAAGTGGTACATTTTGGATTATTTTCTACTTAAACTCTGAGCTTTGGCCGGCTAAGACCTACTTGCAATCAACTTGATGTATAAGTGAATTTAAATAAATCTTTATCTGCACTTTTTCCAAATAATACAGCATTTAAATTGATTAATTTGTATTGCATTGAATACTATCTAGCTGGAAGTTTTGGCTCTGTTTTATCAGTTAACGCTTGTTAGAATTTAGTGCAAGTTAGAATTCCTGCATAGCCAGTGATAAGTGGGGGAAGTTTCACGTCAATTATTCAGTTTCTGCCTTATATAAGGGGTACATTTTGGATTATTTTCTGCTTAAACTCTGAGCTTTGGCCGGCCAAGACCTGCCTGCAGTGAACTGGATGTATAAGTGAATTTAAGTAAATCTTTATCCGCACTTTTTTTCAAATAAAACAGCATTTAAATTGATTTATTTGTCAAGCATTGAATACTATCTAGCTGGAAGTTTTGGCTCTGTTTTTTCAGTTAATGCTTTTTAGAATTTAATGCTAGTTAGAATCCCTGCATAGCCAGTGATAAGTTTGGGAAGTTTCACTTCATTGATATTCGGTTTCTGCCTTATATAAGTGGTACATTTTGGATTACTTTCTGCTTAAACTCTGAGCTTTGGACGACTAAGAACTACCTGCAATCAACTTGATGTATAAGTGAATTTAAGTAAATACTTATCTGCAATTTTCTCAGATAATAATGCATTTAAATGATTTATATGTGTTGCATTCAATACTATCTAGCTGGAAGTTGTAACTCTATTTTTGCACTTAATGCTTATTAGAATTTAGTGTTAGTTAGAATTCCAGCAACCAGTGATAAGTGGGGGAAGTTTCACTTCATTGATATTCGGTTTCTGCCTTATATAAGGGTTACATTTTGGATTATTTTCTGCTTAAACTCTGAGCTTTGGATGGCTAAGAACTACCTCCAATCAACTTGATGTATAAGTGAATTTAAGAAAATTTTTATCTGCACTTTTTTCAAATAAGACAGCATTTAAATGATTTATATGTGTTACATTTAATACTATCTAGCTGGAAGTTGTAACTCTATTTTTTCACTTAATGCTTATTAGAATTTAGTGCTAGTTAGAATTCCTGCAACCAGTGATAAGTGGGGGAAGTTTCACTTCAATAATATTCGGTTTCTGCCTTATATAAGTGTTACATTTTGGATTATTTTTTGCTTAAACTCTGGGTTTTGTCTGGCTCAGACCTACCTGCAATCAACTGGATGTATAAGTGAATTTAAGTAAATCTTTATTTCCCCTTTTTTCAAATAATACAGCATTTAAATTGATTTACTTGTGTTGCATTGAGTACTTTCTAGCTGGAAGTTGTGGCTCTGTTTTTTCAGTTAATGCTTGTTAGAATTTAGTGCTAGTTAGAATTCCTGCATAGCCAGTGATAAGTGGGGGACGTTTCACTTCATTGATATTCGGTTTCTACCTTATATAAGTGGTACATTTTGGATTATTTTCTGCTTAAACTCTGAGCTTTGGTTGGCAAAAGACCTGCCTGAAATCAACTGGATGTATAAGTGAATTTAAGTAAATCTTTATCTGCACTTTTTTCAAATAAGACAGCATTTAAATTGATTTATTTACGTTGCATTGAATACTATCTAGCTGGAAGTTGTGGCTCTGTTTTTTCAGTTAATGCTTGTTAGAATTTTGTGCTAGTTAGAATGCCTGCATAGGCAGTGATAAGAGGGGGAAGTTTAACTTCATTCATATTCGGTTTCTGCCTTATATAAGTGGTACATTTTTGATTATTTTCTGCTTAAACTCTGAGCTTTGGCCAGCTAAGACCTACCTGCAATCAACTGGATGTATAAGTGAATTAAACTAAATCTTTATCTGCAATTTTTTCAAATAATACAGCATTTAAACTGATTTATTTTTGTTACATTGAATACTATCTAGCTGGAAGTTGTGGCTCCGTTTTATCAGTTAATGCTTGTTAGAATTTAGTGCTAGTTAGAATTCCTGCATAGCCAGTGATAATTGGGGGAAGTTTCACTTCATTGATATTCGTTTTCTGCCTTATATAAGTGGTAGATTTTGGATTATTTTCTGCTTAAACTCTGAGCTTTGGCTGGCTAAGACCTACTTGCAATCAACTTGATGTATAAGTGAATTTAATTAAATCTTTATCTGCACTTTTTTCAAATAATAAAGCATTTAAATGATTTATCTGTGTTGCATTGAATACTATCTAGCTGAAAGTTGTGGCTCTGTTTTTTCATTTAATGCTTGTTAGAATTTAGTGCTAGTTAGAATTCCTGCATAGCCAGTGATAAGTCGTGGAAGTTTCAAAACTTCATTGATTTTCAGTTTCTGCCTTATATAAGTAGTACATTTTGGATTATTTTCTGCTTAAACTCTGAGCTTTGGCTGGCTAAGACCTATCTGCAGTCAACTGGACGTATAAGTGAATTTAAGTAAATGTTTATTTGCACTTCTTTCAAATAATACAGCATTTAAGTTGATTTATTTGTGTTGCATTGAATACTATCTAGCTGGAAGTTGTGGCTCTGTTTTTTCATTTAATGGTTGTTAGAATTTTGTGCTAATTAGAATTCTTGCATAGCCAGTGATAAGTGGGGGAAATTTCACTTCATTGATATTCAGTTTCTGACTTATATACGTGATACATTTTGGATTATTTTCTACTTAAACTCTGAGCTTTGGCTGGCTATGACCTACTTGCAATCAACTTGATGTATAAGTGAATTTAAATAAATCTTTATCTGCACTTTTTCCAAATAATACAGCATTGAAATTTATTAATTTGTATTGCATTGAATACTATCTAGCTGGAAATTTTGGCTCTGTTTTATCAGTTATCGCTTGCTAGAATTCAGTGCAAGTTAGAATTCCTGCATAGCCCGTGATAAGGGGGGAAGTTTCACGTCAATTATTCAGTTACTGCCTTATATAAGGGGTACATTTTGGATTATTTTCTGCTTAAACTCTGAGCTTTGGCTGGTCAAGTCCTACCAGCAGTGAACTGGATGTATAAGTGAATTTAAGTAAATCTTTATCCGCACTTTTTTTCAAATTAACAGCATTTAAATTGATTTATTTGTCAAGCATTGAATACTATCTAGCTGGAAGTTTTGGCTCTGTTTTTTCAGTTAATGCTTTTTAGACTTTAATGCTAGTTAGAATCCTTGCATAGCCATTGATAAGTTTGGGAAGTTTCACTTCATTGATATTCATTTTCTGACTTATATAAGTGGTACATTTTGGATTACTTTCTGCTTAAACTCTGAGCTTTGGACGGCTAAGAACTACCTGCAATCACCTTGATGTATAAGTGAATTTAAGCAAATCCTTATCTGCACTTTTTTCAAATAATAAAGCATTTAAATGATTTATCTGTGTTGCATTGAATACTATCTAGTTGGAAGTTGTAACTCTATTTTTTCAGTTAATGCTTGTTAGAATTTAGTGTTAATTAGAATTCCTGCATAGCTAGTGATAAGTGGGGGAAGTTTCACTTCATTGATATTCAGTTTCTGCCTTATATAAGTTGTACATTTTGGATTATTTTCTGCTTAAACTCTGAGCATTGGCTGGCTAATACCTACCTGCAGTCAACTGGACGTATAAGTGAATTTAAGTAAATGTTTATTTTCACTTCTTTCAAATAATACAACATTTAAGTTGATTTATTTGTGTTGCATTGAATACTATCTAGCTGGAAATTGTGGCTCTGGTTTTTCAGTTAATGCTTGTTAGAATTTAGTGCTAATTCGAATTCCTGCATAGCCAGTGATAATTGGAGGAAGTTTCACTTCATTGATATTCGGTTTCTGCCTTATATAAGTGGTACGTTTTGGATTATTTTCTGCTTAAACTCTGAGCTTTGGCCGGCTAAGACCTACTTACAATCAACTTGATGAATAAGTGAATTTAAGTAAATCTTTATCTGCACTTTTTTCAAATATTAAAGTATTTAAATGATTTGTCTGTGTTGCACTGAATACTATCTAGTTGGAAGTTGTAACTATTTTTTCAGTTAATGCTTGTTAGAATTTAGTGCTAGTTAGAATTCCTGTAACCAGTGATAAGTGGGGGAAGTTTCACTTCATTGATATTCAGTTTCTGCCTTATATAAGTGGTACATTTCGGATTATTTTCTACTTAAACTCTGAGCTTTGGCTGGCTAAGACCTACTTGCAATCAATGTGATGTATAAGTTAATTTAAATAAATCTTTTTCTCCACTTTTTTCAAATAATACAGCATTTAAATTGATTCATTTGTGTTGCATTGAATACTATCTAGCTGGAAGTTTTGGCTCTGTTTTCTCAGTTAACGCTTGTTAGAATTTAGTGCAAGTTAGAATTCCTGCATAGCCAGTGATAAGTGGGGGAAGTTTCACATCAATTATTCAGTTTCTGCTTTATATAAGTGGTACATTTTAGATTATTTTTTGCTTAAACTCTGAGCTTTGGCTGGCCAAGACCTACCTGCAATCATGTGGATGTATAAGTGAATTTAAGTAAATCTTTATCTGCACTTTTTTCAAATAAAACAGCATTTAAATTGATTTATTTGTCAAGCATTGAATACTATCTAGCTGGAAGTTTTGGCTCTGTTTTTTCAGTTAATGCTTTTTAGAATTTAATGCTAGTTAGAATCCCTGCATAGCCAGTGATAGGTTTGGGAAGTTTCACTTCATTGATATTCGGTTTCTGCCTTATATAAGTGGTACATTTTGGATTATTTTCTGCTTATACTCTGAGCTTTGGATGGCTAAGCACTACCTGCAATCAACTTGATGTATAAGTGAATTTAAGTAAATCTGTATCTGCACTTTTTTCAAATAAGACAGCATTTAAATGATTGATATGTGTTACATTTAATACTATATAGCTGGAAGTTGTTACTCTATTTTTTCACTTAATGCTTATTAGAATTTAGTGCTAGTTAGAATTCCTGCAACCAGTGATAAGTGGGGGAAGTTTCACTTCATTGATATTCGGTTTCTGCCTTATATAAGTGTTACATTTTGGATTATTTTTTGCTTAAACTCTGGGTTTTGTCTGGCTCAGACCTACCTGCAATCAACTTGATGTATAAGTGAATTTAAGTAAATCTTTATCTGCACTTTTTTCAAATTAGACAGCATTTAAATTGATTTATTTACGTTGCATTGAATACTATCTAGCTGGAAGTTGTGGCTCTGTTTTTTCAGTTAATGCTTGTTAGAATTTTGTGCTAGTTAGAATGCCTGCATAGGCAGTGATAAGAGGGGGAAGTTTAACTTCATTCATATTCGGTTTCTGCCTTATATAAGTGGCACATTTTAGATTATTTTCTGCTTAAACTCTGAGCTTTGGCCAGCTAAGACCTACCTGCAATCAACTGGATGTATAAGTGAATTTAACTAAATCTTTATCTGCACTTTTTTCAAATAATACCGCATTTAAACTGATTTATTTTTGTTACAATGAATACTATCTAGCTGGAAGTTGTGGCTCCATTGTATCAGTTAATGCTTGTTAGAATTTATTGCTAGTTAGAATTCCTGCATAGCCAGTGATAATTGGGGGAAGTTTCACTTCATTGATATTCATTTTGTGCCTTATATAAGTGGTAGATTTTTGATTATTTTCTGCTTAAACTCTGAGCTTTGGCTGGCTAAGACCTACCTGCCGTCATCTGGACGTATAAGTGAATTTAAGTAAATGTTTATTTGCACTTCTTTCAAATAATACAGCATTTAAGTTGATTTATTTGTGTTGCTTTGAATACTATATCGCTGGAAGTTGTGGCTCTCTTTTTTCAGTTAATGCTTATTAGAATTTAGTGCTAGTTAGAATTCCTACATAGCTAGTGATAAGTGGGGGAAGTTTCACTTCATTGATATTCGGTTTCTGCCTTACATAAGTGTTACATTTTGGATTATTTTTTGCTTAAACTCTGAGTTTTGCCTGTCTCAGTCCTACCTGCAATCAACTGGATGTATAAGTGAAATTAAGTAAATCTTTATCTGCACTTTTTTCAAATAATAGAGCATTTACATTGATTTACTTGTGTTGCATTAAGTACTTTCTAGCTGGAAGTTGTGTCTCTGTTTTTTCAGTTAATGCTTGTTAGAATTTAGTGCTAGTTAGAATTCCTGCATAGCCAGTGATAAGTGGGGGAAGTTTCACTTCACTGATATTCGGTTTCTGCCTTATATAAGTGGTACATTTGGGATTATTTTCTGATTAAACTCTGAGCTTTGTTTGGGAAAAGACCTGCCTGAAATCAACTGGATGTATAAGTGAATTTAAGTAAATCTTTATCTGCACTTTTTTCAAATAAGACAGCATTCAAAATTGATTTATTTACATTGCATTGAATACTATCTAGCTGGAAGTTGTGGCTCTGTTTTTCAGTTAATGCTTGTTAGAATTTTATGCTAGTTAGAATGCCTGCATAGGGTGTGATAAGAGGGGGAAGTTTCACTTCATTCATAATCGGTTTCTGCCTTATATAAGTGGTATATTTTAGATTATTTTTTGCTTAAACTCTGAGCTTTGGACAGCTAAGACCTACCTGCAATCAACTGGATGTATAAATGAATTTAACTAAATATTTATCTGCACTTTTTGCAAATAATACCGCATTTAAACTGATTTATTTTTGTTACATTGAATACTATCTAGCTGGAAGTTTTGGCTCTGTTTTTTTTAGTTAATGCTTTTTAGAATTTAGTGCTAGTCAGAATTCCTGTATAGCTAGTGATAATTGGGGGAAGTTTCACTTCATTGATATTCAGTTTTTGCCTTATATAAGTGGTACATTTTGGATTATTTTCTCCTTAAAGTCTGAGCGTTGGCTGGCTAATACCTACCTGCAGTCAACTGGACGTATAAGCAAATTTAAGTAAATGTTTATTTTCACTTCTTTCAAATAATACAGCATTTAAATTGATTTATTTGTGTTGCATTGAATACTATCTAGCTGGAAGTTGTGGCTCTGATTTTTCAGTTAATGCTTGTTAGAATTTAGTGCTAATTAGAATTCCTGCATAGTCAGTGATAAGTTGGGCAAGTTTCACTTCACTGATATTCTTTTTCTGCCTTATATAAGTGGTACATTTTGGATTATTTTCTGCTTTAACTCTGAGCTTTGGCCGGCGAAGACCTACTTGCAATCAACTTGATGTATAAGTGAATTTAAGTAAATCTTTATCTGCACTTTTTTCAAATAATACATCATTTAAATGATTTGTCTGTGTTGCACTGAATACTATCTAGCTGGAAGTTGTAACTCCCCTTTTTCAGTTAATGCTTGTTAGAATTTAATGCTAGTTAGAATTCCTGCAACTAGTGATAAGTGGGGGAAGTTTCACTTCATTGATATTCGGTTTCTGCCTTATATAAGTGGTACATTTTGGATTATTTTCTCCTTAAACTCTGAGCTTTAGCCAGCTAAGACTGACCAGCAATAAACTGGACGTATAAGTGAATTTACCTAAATCTTTATCTGCACTTGTTTCAAATAATACATTTAAATGTATTTATTTTTGTTGCATTGAATGCTATCTAGCTGGAAGTTGTGGCTCTGTTTTTTCAGTTAATGCTTGTTCGAATTATGGCATAGCCAATGATAAGTCGGGAAAGTTTCACTTCATTGATATTAAGCTTCTGCCTTATATAAGTGGTACATTTTGAATTATTTTCTGCTTAAACTCTGAGCTTTGGTTGGCAAAAGACCTACCTGAAATCAACTGCATGTATATGTGAATTTAAGTAAATCTTTATCTGCACTTTTTTCAAATAAGACAGCATTTAAATTGATTTATTTACATTGCATTGAATGCTTTCTAGCTGGAAGTTGTGGCACTGTTTTTTCAGTTAATGCTTGTTAGAATTTTGTGCTAGTTAGAATGCCTGCATAGGCAGTGATAAGAGGGGGAAGTTTAACTTCATTCATATTCTGTTTCTGCCTTATATAAGTGGTACATTTTTGATTATTTTCTGCTTAAACTCTGAGCTTTGGACAGCTAAGACCTACCTGCAATCAACTGGACGTATAAGTGAATTTAACTAAATCTTTATCTGCACTTTTTTCAAATAATACCGCATTTAAACTGATTTATTTTTGTTACATTTAATACTATCTAGCTGGAAGTTGTGGCTCCGTTTTATCAGTTAATGCTTGTTAGAATTTAGTGCTAGTTAGAATTCCTGCATAGCCAGTGATAATTGGGGGAAGTTTCACTTCATTGATATTCGTTTTCTGCCTTATATAAGTGGTAGATTTTGGATTATTTTCTGCTTAAACTCTGAGCTTTGGCTGGCTAAGACCTACTTGCAATCAACTTGATGTATAAGTGAATTTAATTAAATCTTTATCTGCACTTTTTTCAAATAATAAAGCATTTAAATGATTTATCTGTGTTACATTGAATACTATCTAGCTGAAAGTTGTGGCTCTGTTTTTTCATTTAATGCTTGTTAGAATTTAGTGGTAGTTAGAATTCCTGCATAGACAGTGATAAGTCGTGGAAGTTTCAAAACTTCATTGATTTTCAGTTTCTGCTTTATATAAGTAGTACATTTTGGATTATTTTCTGCTTAAACTCTGAGCTTTGGCTGGCTAAAACCTATCTGCAGTCAACTGGCCATATAAGTGAATTTAAGTAAATGTTTATTTGCACTTCTTTCAAATAATACAGCATTTAAGTTGATTTATTTGTGTTGCATTGAATACTATCTAGCTGGAAGTTGTGGCTCTGTTTTTTCATTTAATGGTTGTTAGAATTTTGTGCTAATTAGAATTCTTGCATAGCCAGTGATAAGTGGGGGAAGTTTCATTTCATTGATATTCGGTTTCTGCCTTATATAAGTGGTACATTTTGGATTATTTTCTACTTAAACTCTCAGCTTTGGCTGGCTAAGACCTACTTGCAATCAACTTGATGTATAAGTGAATTTAAATAAATCTTTATCTGCACTTTTTCCAAATAATACAGCATTTAAATTGATTAATTTGTATTGCATTGAATACTATTTAGGTGGAAGTTTTGACTCTGTTTTATCAGTTAACGCTTGTTAGAATTTAGTGCAAGTTAGAATTCCTGCATAGCCAGTGATAAGGGGGGAAGTTTCACGTCAATTATTCAGTTACTGCCTTATATAAGGGGTACATTTTGGATTATTTTTTGCTTAAACTCCAAGCTTTGGACAGCTAAGACCTACCTCCCATCAACTGGACATATAAGTGAATTTAACTAAATCTTTATCTGCACTTTTTTCAAATAATACCGCATTTAAACTGATTTATTTTTGTTACATTGAATACTATCTGGCTGGAAGTTGTGGCTCCGTTTTTTTAGTTAATGCTTGTTAGAATTTAGTGCTAGTTAGAATTCCTGCATAGCCAGTGATAATTGGGGGAAGTTTCACTTAATTGATATTCAGTTTCTGCCTTATATAAGTGGTACATTTTGGATTATTTTCTGCTTAAACTCTGAGCGTTGGCTGGGTAATACCTACCTGCAGTCAACTGGACGTATAAGTGAATTTAAGTAAATGTTTATTTACACTTCTTTCAAATAATACAGCATTTAAGTTGATTTATTTGTGTTGCATTGAATACTATCTAGCTGGAAGTTGTGGCTCTGGTTTCTCAGTTAATGCTTGTTAGAATTTAGTGCTAATTCGAATTCCTGCATAGCCAGTGATAAGTGGAGGAAGTTTCACTTCATTGATATTCGGTTTCAGCCTTATATAAGTGGTACATTTTGGATTATTTTCTGCTTAAACTCTGAGCTTTGGCCGGCTAAGACCTACTTGCAATCAACTTGATGTATTAGTGAATTTATTTATTTATTTATTTATTTTATTTATTTGCATTTGTTTAACCAGGATAGTCCATTGGGCTAAAGAACCCGTTTTCAATGGAGTCCTGGGGAGAAAAGCTCCACATACATAATTAACAGAGAATGAGGATAAACATAGACATTACATGGGGTTCAACATGAGAAAAGTAACAAGTACAGGGGAAATATATATACATTTGATGGGGTAAAACATAATACAATGTACATAATAAATCGTGCAGAAAACAGCTGAAACAAGGCAATAAGAGATACACCAAATTAAAAACAAAAATATGCTGCCTGGTGTTCTTATAGTCCGAGTAGTCAGAGCTGAAAGAGTTACAAGATGAAAATAGTATGTTATGAAGGGTGAGAGCAGGAGCATTGCCATGAGGAAGATAGATAGGAGTGGAGTGATTTTTGAAGGATGGGAGGCTTGCGATATGAATAGAGGGAGGAAGGGAGTTCCATGAGCGTGCTAGAGAGAAGGACAGGAGGTTTTGTCCAGGAGGGTGGTGGGGTCTGTGTATTTCTATGAGGTTTTGATTGTTTGATCTTAGTTGTCTTTGTGTGTGGTGGATTTTAAAGGTAGAAGAGAGTGAGGGCAGAGGGTTGGCTGGAAAATCAGTTTGTGAGCATATGTGAGTTGGGTATATGAGAGGTAGTTGGGTAGTTCTAACCATTTTAGTTGGTGGAGTGGTTCACAGTGGTGTATAGATGATTTGTTAGAAGTTGCAAATTTGGCAATTTTATTGTAACAAGAGGATAGTTTGGTTTTGAGGGAAGATTGGAGGTTGGTGAGAAGGGTGCTCCATAGAGGAGGGAGGGTAAGAGAAATGTAGTTGAGAGTGTAAGTTTGGTAGCTGGGCTAAGAAAGCGATTATGGCGGTAGAGCATTCCAAGTTTTTGGTGAGTTTTTTTTATGTTTTTCAGCAGATGGGAGTGGAATTTAAACTGGTCATCGATTTGGACTCCTAATAGTTTGGTTTCTGATACAAGTTCAATTTGAATGTTATTATGTCTATAGATGGAGAATGATTTAAGATCAATGTTAGTATTTTTGAAGGGTAAATATCATGAGTTTGGTTTTAGTAGCGTTAAGGGCTAGATGGTTGTCTTTCATCCAATTTTCAGTGGTGGAGAAGGCTTCCTGGGTAAGCTTTAGTAGAGTTGGTATGGATGAGGCAGTGCAGATGATTGTGGAATCATCTGCATATTGAATAATATTAGCTTGAGGGATGGCGTGATAAAAGTCATTAATGAAAATATTGAAGAGAAGGGGGCCCAGGATGGAGCCTTGTGGGACACCTGTAGGGGTATTTAGAAAGGAAGAAGTGGCTTTTTTCCATTTGACTGCTTGTTGTCTGCTGGAGAGATAGCTGTTAAACCAGTGGAGTGAAGTGAGAGAAAGGTTTAGATTAGATAGTTCAGTGAGAAGTAGGTTGTGGGATATAGTATCAAAGGCCTTGGAAAGATCAAGAAGAGTGGTAGATACAATGAGTCCAGAATCCCTAGCTTTGTTAACAGTTTCAAGGAAAGATAGAAGGGCTGTCATAGTACTATGGTGGGGTCTGAATCCATGTTGGGTGTGGGTTATTTGATTGTTGTCCAAGAGGTGGGGAAGGAGTTGAAGGTGGATGCATTTCTCCAAGACTTTAGAAATAGGAGAGAGGATAGCTATAGGACGAAAATTGGAGATGTCAGTATTATTTCCACCTTTGTGTAGCGGAATAATATAGGCTTTCTTCCAGGATTCGGGAACAAGACCTTCTTGGATAGAACGATTGATGAGGATGCTGATAGGGAGGGCAATGGCATCAGCAGCAATACTGAGATAGTATGAGGGAATGTTGTCAGGGGCATTGGTGCCTGGTTTTAATTTCTGTAGGAGTTTTCTTATGGTAGAAGTAGGAGTAGGTTTAATTGAGAAAGGGTGTGATTGAGGTGGGGATGATTGGGACAAAGGAGTAGGAGGAGGAGATTGAGGTGAGGGTGAATGAGACAAAGGAGTAGGAGGGGATGTAGGTTGGCAGAAGAGGAGGTATTAGGTGAATTGTTGTGTGTAAAAGAGGAAGTAAGTTTAGAAATAGAGTCTATAAAAAACAATTGAATTGGGTAGCAAGATCTATGTCTTGTGAGTCTGGGCTGGGGTTTGGGTTTTCTATAGTACCAGGTTTCAAGAGTGAATTTATACTTGTCCAGAATTTTCGTGGGTTAGTTTATGATTGTTTTGAAGGTGGATAAAGTAATGTTGCCGGTCTGTTGAGATAAGTTTTTCACTGAGTTACGTAAAGTTTTGTATTGATTAAGGTTTGAAGTAGATTTGTTTTTCTTGTATTGTGTCCATGTTTTGTCTCTGAGTCGCATGGAAGTAATTGTATTTTTTGTTAACCAGGGGGCTGCTTTCCTTTTTATTCTTTTGGTTATTAGGGGAGCATGATTATTTAGGATGTTAAGGAAGGTAGTGTTAAAGTGGGATACAGCATTTTCGAGTGGTAGGGTTTTTAAGGGACTCCAATTAATAGATTTAAGGTTACTGGAAAAAGCTTCAGGGTTGAAATTTTTATGGAATCTGGTAGTTATGTAGTTGTGAGTAACTTGTAAGGGAGTTGGAAGGCGTGTAGTGAAGATGGGAAGATGATCACTGAGGGGGTCAGGAAGGGTTCCACTGTCAGTGTAGTTATGGGGATGGGAGACTAGAATCCAGTCTAAGATGTTGCCCCTTGAGAAGTCTTTGGATGGCCTAGTTATTGTGTTGATTAATTGAGAGTATTTGAAAAGGTTGATGTTGAGGGGGTGTGTAGGTGACTGTATGGAGGACCAATTAATGTTGGTATCTCCCATGATTATTGTTTCATTGTTAATGTTACTTGAAAGCCAGGAGAGGATGTTTTCAAGTATTGGGATATTATCTCCAGGGGGAATGTAGAGTGAGGCTATAGCAATGGATTTGTGTGTATTTAGTTGGAGATGGGCTAGCAGTAGTTCTGCATTAGAAAACTGGGGAATGGTTTTGTTGTAAGGTGTTAGGCATAGGGAGGATTGATAGAGTAGAGCTACTCCACCACCCTTTTTGTAGGGTCTGTCTAATCTAATGATTGAGTAGTTTGGTGGTAATATCTCGGCATCCTTAATGTGGGGTTTTAGCCAGGTTTCAGAAATGGCTAAGATGTCAGGTTTGTTATGGAATATCCATGCATGAAGGTTAGGGTTTTGTTTGCTATGCTTTGTGCATTTAGAGAAGTGAATAGGATGGATTTAGGATTTGAGGGGTGGTTTGGACCTGGGTTAGGGTGTATATCGCCAGATAAAAGTATTGAAGTTAAACATTTGGTTAGTAAGAGGAGGTATTTGGGTTGCTTAGTTTGAATAGAGTGGATGGTAGGATTAGAAGGGATATGAAGAATAGTGAGGGTGTTATCACTTTATGAGGAAGGATAATTTTATAGTGGAAACATAGGTTGTTGCAGAGAGGGTAGAGGGTAGGAGAGATGTGGTAATTGTAGTGAGGTTCTGTTGTATGGAGATGAAAGGTGGTATGTAAGTGGGTAGAATGGTTGATGAGAGAGGGTTGTGTAAGATAGTAACAATAAGTGAGGCTGAGAAGGAGTAGCAGTTGAATAGGGTAGGATGAATAAATGAGAGACATGTTGTGTTGTTGAGTTCTAAAATTATAATGGGGAGGATGAGGGGAAGTTGTCATGAAAGTATAGAGAGGGGTGGGGTGAGAGGGGTGGGGTGGGAGGGGACAGAACAGGAAGGGGAGGAGTTTGCTAGTGTGGGAGGAAGTAGGTGTGGATTTCAGGCTATAAAGCTAGACGTAGTGGGGGTGGGTGGGAATTGGGGGTAGGGTAGGGGAGCGGAGTGAGCCCGCAGGGCGAACGGAGCGGGAAGAGACAAAGGAGTAAAAGGAGACAATCAGTAAAGAGAGAGCTAATCAACAGGTAAGTCTGATGGTGTGAGTAAGGTTGATCCAAAGGTGTGGAGGAAGAGAGGCAGGATGCAAGGGTAGAGGACACTGAAGGCAGGCTTTCTTGGGGAGAGAAGAAGAGGTGTTAAGGGTATCAGTGGACTAAGAGCAGCGTGACTAGGGGTCTGGTGACAGAAAGCATACAGAAAAGATGTGAGGAATACAGGGCAGAAGTTAGTAAGTGTGAATGGTTACAAAGAGGGGTAGACAATTATAATTCAGAATCTATCTTAACAGAAAGTTAGTTAACGAGGCGCCACCTGGTGGCCAGTTATAGTATAGCAATGGACTTGTCTAGGAGGGTATAGGGACTCAAGCACAAAAGAGAAGGAATAGGTAAAGTAAGGGGTTAGAATAGTAGGGGAAAGAGGGTTGAGTCGGTAAAGGGAGGGTAGGCTGCTGGCTAGCCTGCCTGAATAGTATGCTAGAATTACTAAACATACAATCCTGGTTAGAAGCAGTTTCTTAATATGTAACCCTTCGGAGTAGCTGTCAATACATACTGTTCAATGTCTTTAACAGAGGACAAAGTTTTCAGGGAGATGCTAGATGGTTTCACTTAGTAGCCCTAATGTTCAGAGACCTCCTGAACAGGACAATGCAGGTAGCTGTTGCAGGGACAACTGGAGCAAAATGCTGGTGATATAAGGAGAGAGAAAGAGAGAATAGGAGACTTAGAAATTCAATAATGAGTGTACAGAAAGAGGTGTTAAAAACACAGTTTAACGTCAAGAACACCTTAAGAAACTGTACTTCATGATTATAACAGACTACTATAGATCAGTCAACAACAGGAGAAAATATATGTTGCAAGCACACTTAGCAAGTCAAGCTCAGCATTAAACACTTTAAGCAACAGCAATATATGGTTCTAACAAAGTAATATAAAGCACTCTACAACAGGAGATAAATGTCTAAACAAGCATAATTAACAGTCTACACCCAACAGTTTCCTTTGAAAAAAAATGATTACATATGTTAAAAAAGGGACTGTTACAAGAAACATAGCTAGACTATAAAGTTGAACTTTACCAGGTAGATTTTGAAAAAAGGAATATAGGTACGCAGGGGAGAGCTGTTTCAGACAGCTGTGCGCTAAGGAGTAGCGCTCAGTAATACAAAGTCTGATTACAGGCTATCGGATTACTGTCGTGGTATTAGTTGTGTGATACATGCAGTGGTATTTGTTTAATCAAACAAGGTTAAAATATATAGTGTAGCTAGCAAAAATGCCATACGCATTGGAATAGGAGCCCTTAAAAAGCAAAGCTAGTTAGGGTGGAGGAGGTAGCAGGCTCCGTTGCACGTGGACCACGCTAGATATGCAGCATGAATTATCAGAGAAGGCTCAGTCGTTCGAACTGCATGGGAGTCAGAATTTATTCATCAACAACGATCTATAGGAGCCTTGTCTTGATGAGTTCAATGTTAGCTGCTCATGAAATATAAGCTATTACTCTGATGCATAACAATATAATACAAGGTGAGAGCACGCGGAAACAAATCTATTTAGATATGTGCTGTAAGTAGGCAGCAATACCAGGGAATATGCGTTACAGATACATGAAATATAAAATAAGACATGCAACGCAGTTCACCATACAACAAACGCTCAGGTCACAGTAGCGTTCAGAGTGAGAGCACAGTGAAAAATATGCATTACAGATACATGAAATATAAAATAAGACATGCAACGCAGTTCACCATACAACAAACGCTCAGGTCACAGTAGCGTTCAGAGTGAGAGCACAGTGAAAAACAATTACAAGGCTGAATAAGGGGCTGTGGTGGATATAGTCCGCTTCAGACACCTAGTACTTCGGACAACCTACGCTACAAGTAGCGTGCACAGAAACGCTGAGTTAACGTAGACATTCAGAAGCAAAATCAAGTGCATACAAGCGGTCAAACACCTAGTACTTCGGACAATTTACGCTACAAGTAGCGTGCACAGAAACGCTGAGTTAGTGTAATATTCAGAAGCAAAATCAAGTGTATACAAGCGGTCATGAAGTAGGTGTGAGAAAAAGGACAAGTAAAAATAATTAAGCAAGAGTATTACAAAAAAGTACAAAACTCATAACAACAGACGCTACAAGTAGCGTGCACAAAAACGCTGAGGTATTGCGAACAATTCAAAAGCATAATTAGGTACATACAAAGCAGTCATGACATTGGTTTATATAACAAAGACAAATAAAAACGAAAAGCAAATATATTATACTTAAAACCGTTGAAATTCTCTTACCAGTTCTAGCACAGGAACAGGGCCTTTAGCAGCCAGGTGGGAGGTTGAAGAAGAAAAATGGCGGATCTAGGGGTAAGGGTATATTTATAAGCTAAGGCGGGGGGTAGGGGGTAAGGGGGAGGGGTAAAAGCTAAATGCGATATGGGACAGGAAGCGCGAGAGTAAGCAACAGGAGGGAAGTTAGGGAGAAGCAGATACTGTGTATCTATAGTAAGTAGAGGGTTAGGGGGATGAGATAGTAGAGAGCAGGTGACAGGTTAGTGGAATAAGATGGTATAGAGCATCAGGGATATGATGGTGACCAGTGGGAAAGTGGAAAGGAAATGAATGTGTGGATGGGAGCAGCCGTGGAAGATATGAGGTGGCAGAACAGGGGTAGGGTCAGTAATTATAACGGGGGAAGTGAGGAGGGAAGATAGCAATGAGGAGGGGCAGCTATGAGGAGGGACAGAGTAACAGAGACAAAGGAGTAAAAGGAGACAATCAGTAAAGAGAGAGCTAATCAACAGGTAAGTCTGATGGTGTGAGTAAGGTTGATCCAAAGGTGTGGAGGAAGAGAGGCAGGATGCAAGGGTAGAGGACACTGAAGGCAGGCTTTCTTGGGGAGAGAAGAAGAGGTGTTAAGGGTATCAGTGGACTAAGAGCAGCGTGACTAGGGGTCTGGTGACAGAAAGCATACAGAAAAGATGTGAGGAATACAGGGCAGAAGTTAGTAAGTGTGAATGGTTACAAAGAGGGTAGACAATTATAATTCAGAATCTATCTTAACAGAAAGTTAGTTAACGAGGCAGGTCCTGGTGGCCAGTTATAGTATAGCAATGGACTTGTCTAGGAGGGTATAGGGGACTCAAGCACAAAAGAGAAGGAATAGGTAAAGTAAGGGGGTTAGAATAGTAGGGGGAAAGAGGGTTGAGTCGGTAAAGGAGGGTAGGCTGCTGGCTAGCCTGCCTGAATAGTATGCTAGAATTACTAAACATACAATCCTGGTTAGAAGCAGTTTCTCAATATGTAACCCTTCGGAGTAGCTGTCAATACATACTGTTCAATGTCTTTAACAGAGGACAAAGTTTTCAGGGAGATGCTAGATGGTTTCACTTAGTAGCCCTAATGTTCAGAGACCTCCTGAACGGGACAATGCAGGTAGCTGTTGCAGGGACAACTGGAGCAAAATGTGTTCAATGTCTTTAACAGAGGACAAAGTTTTCAGGAGATGCTAGATGGTTTCACTTAGTAGCCCTAATGTTCAGAGACCTCCTGAACGGGACAATGCAGGTAGCTGTTCCAGGGACAACTGGAGCAAAATGTGTTCAATGTCTTTAACAGAGGACAAAGTTTTCAGGGAGATGCTAGATGGTTTCACTTAGTAGCCCTAATGTTCAGAGACCTCCTGAACGGGACAATGCAGGTAGCTGTTGCAGGGACAACTGGAGCAAAATGTGTTCAATGTCTTTAACAGAGGACAAAGTTTTCAGGGAGATGCTAGATGGTTTCACTTAGTAGCCCTAATGTTCAGAGACCTCCTGAACGGGACAATGCAGGTAGCTGTTGCAGGGACAACTGGAGCAAAATGTGTTCAATGTCTTTAACAGAGGACAAAGTTTTCAGGGAGATGCTAGATGGTTTCACTTAGTAGCCCTAATGTTCAGAGACCTCCTGAACGGGACAATGCAGGTAGCTGTTGCAGGGACAACTGGAGCAAAATGTGTTCAATGTCTTTAACAGAGGACAAAGTTTTCAGGGAGATGCTAGATGGTTTCACTTAGTAGCCCTAATGTTCAGAGACCTCCTGAACGGGACAATGCAGGTAGCTGTTGCAGGGACAACTGGAGCAAAATGTGTTCAATGTCTTTAACAGAGGACAAAGTTTTCAGGGAGATGCTAGATGGTTTCACTTAGTAGCCCTAATGTTCAGAGACCTCTTGAACGGGACAATGCAGGTAGCTGTTGCAGGGACAACTGGAGCAAAATGTGTTCAATGTCTTTAACAGAGGACAAAGTTTTCAGGGAGATGCTAGATGGTTTCACTTAGTAGCCCTAATGTTCAGAGACCTCCTGAATGGGACAATGCAGGTAGCTGTTGCAGGGACAACTGGAGCAAAATGTGTTCAATGTCTTTAACAGAGGACAAAGTTTTCAGGAGATGCTAGATGGTTTCACTTAGTAGCCCTAATGTTCAGAGACCTCCTGAACGGGACAATGCAGGTAGCTGTTGCAGGGACAACTGGAGCAAAATGTGTTCAATGTCTTTAACAGAGGACAAAGTTTTCAGGGAGATGCTAGATGGTTTCACTTAGTAGCCCTAATGTTCAGAGACCTCCTGAACGGGACAATGCAGGTAGCTGTTGCAGGGACAACTGGAGCAAAATGTGTTCAATGTCTTTAACAGAGGACAAAGTTTTCAGGAGATGCTAGATGGTTTCACTTAGTAGCCCTAATGTTCAGAGACCTCCTGAACGGGACAATGCAGGTAGCTGTTGCAGGGACAACTGGAGCAAAATGTGTTCAATGTCTTTAACAGAGGACAAAGTTTTCAGGGAGATGCTAGATGGTTTCACTTAGTAGCCCTAATGTTCAGAGACCTCCTGAACGGGACAATGCAGGTAGCTGTTGCAGGGACAACTGGAGCAAAATGTGTTCAATGTCTTTAACAGAGGACAAAGTTTTCAGGGAGATGCTAGATGGTTTCACTTAGTAGCCCTAATGTTCAGAGACCTCCTGAACGGGACAATGCAGGTAGCTGTTGCAGGGACAACTGGAGCAAAATGTGTTCAATGTCTTTAACAGAGGACAAAGTTTTCAGGGAGATGCTAGATGGTTTCACTTAGTAGCCCTAATGTTCAGAGACCTCCTGAACGGGACAATGCAGGTAGCTGTTGCAGGGACAACTGGAGCAAAATGTGTTCAATGTCTTTAACAGAGGACAAAGTTTTCAGGAGATGCTAGATGGTTTCACTTAGTAGCCCTAATGTTCAGAGACCTCCTGAACGGGACAATGCAGGTAGCTGTTGCAGGGACAACTGGAGCAAAATGTGTTCAATGTCTTTAACAGAGGACAAAGTTTTCAGGGAGATGCTAGATGGTTTCACTTAGTAGCCCTAATGTTCAGAGACCTCCTGAACGGGACAATGCAGGTAGCTGTTGCAGGGACAACTGGAGCAAAATGTGTTCAATGTCTTTAACAGAGGACAAAGTTTTCAGGGAGATGCTAGATGGTTTCACTTAGTAGCCCTAATGTTCAGAGACCTCCTGAATGGGACAATGCAGGTAGCTGTTGCAGGGACAACTGGAGCAAAATGTGTTCAATGTCTTTAACAGAGGACAAAGTTTTCAGGGAGATGCTAGATGGTTTCACTTAGTAGCCCTAATGTTCAGAGACCTCCTGAACGGGACAATGCAGGTAGCTGTTGCAGGGACAACTGGAGCAAAATGTGTTCAATGTCTTTAACAGAGGACAAAGTTTTCAGGGAGATGCTAGATGGTTTCACTTAGTAGCCCTAATGTTCAGAGACCTCCTGAACGGGACAATGCAGGTAGCTGTTGCAGGGACAACTGGAGCAAAATGTGTTCAATGTCTTTAACAGAGGACAAAGTTTTCAGGGAGATGCTAGATGGTTTCACTTAGTAGCCCTAATGTTCAGAGACCTCCTGAACGGGACAATGCAGGTAGCTGTTGCAGGGACAACTGGAGCAAAATGTGTTCAATGTCTTTAACAGAGGACAAAGTTTTCAGGAGATGCTAGATGGTTTCACTTAGTAGCCCTAATGTTCAGAGACCTCCTGAACGGGACAATGCAGGTAGCTGTTGCAGGGACAACTGGAGCAAAATGTGTTCAATGTCTTTAACAGAGGACAAAGTTTTCAGGGAGATGCTAGATGGTTTCACTTAGTAGCCCTAATGTTCAGAGACCTCCTGAACGGGACAATGCAGGTAGCTGTTGCAGGGACAACTGGAGCAAAATGTGTTCAATGTCTTTAACAGAGGACAAAGTTTTCAGGAGATGCTCGATGGTTTCACTTAGTAGCCCTAATGTTCAGAGACCTCCTGAACGGGACAATGCAGGTAGCTGTTGCAGGGACAACTGGAGCAAAATGTGTTCAATGTCTTTAACAGAGGACAAAGTTTTCAGGGAGATGCTAGATGGTTTCTAGTAGCCCTAATGTTCAGAGACCTCCTGAACGGACAATGCAGGTAGCTGTTGCAGGGACAACTGGAGCAAATGTGTTCAATGTCTTTAACAGAGGACAAAGTTTTCAGGGAGATGCTAGATGGTTTCACTTAGTAGCCCTAATGTTCAGAGACCTCCTGAACAGGACAATGCAGGTAGCTGTTGCAGGGACAACTGGAGCAAAATGTGTTCAATGTCTTTAACAGAGGACAAAGTTTTCAGGGAGATGCTAGATGGTTTCACTTAGTAGCCCTAATGTTCAGAGACCTCCTGAACGTGACAATGCAGGTAGCTGTTGCAGGGACAACTGGAGCAAAATGTGTTCAATGTCTTTAACAGAGGACAAAGTTTTCAGGGAGATGCTAGATGGTTTCACTTAGTAGCCCTAATGTTCAGAGACCTCCTGAACGGGACAATGCAGGTAGCTGTTGCAGGGACAACTGGAGCAAAATGTGTTCAATGTCTTTATTTAAGTAAATCTTTATCTGCACTTTTTTCAAATAATAAAGCATTTAAATGATTTATCTGTGTTGCATTGAATACTATCTAGTTGGAAGTTGTAACTCTATTTTTTCAGTTAATGCTTGTTAGAATTTAGTGCTAGTTAAAATTCCTGTAACCAGTGATAAGTGGGGGAAGTTTCACTTCATTGATATTCAGTTTCTGCCTTATATAAGTGGTACATTTCGGATTATTTTCTACTTAAACTCTGAGCTTTGGCCAGCTAAGACCTACTTGCAATCAATGTGATGTATAAGTTAAATTAAATAAATCTGTTTCTTCACTTTTTTCAAATAATACAGCATTTAAATTGATTAATTTGTGTTGCATAGAATACTATCTAGCTGGAAGTTTTGGCTCTGTTTTCTCAGTTAACGCTTGTTAGAATTTAGTGCAAGTTAGAATTCCTGCATAGCCAGTGATAAGTGGGGGAAGTTTTACATCAATTATTCAGTTTCTGCTTTATATAAGTGGTACATTTTGGATTATTTTCTGCTTAAACTCTGAGCTTTGGCCGGCCAAGACCTACCTGCAATTATGTGAATGTATAAGTGAATTTAAGTAAATCTTTATCCGCACTTTTTTCAAATAAAACAGCATTTAAATTGATTTATTTGTCGAGCATTGAATACTATCTAGCTTGAAGTTTTGGCTCTGTTTTTTCAGTTAATGCTTTTTAGAATTTAATGCTAGTTAGAATCCCTGCATAGCCAATGATAAGTTTGGGAAGTTTCACTTCATTGATATTCGTTTTCTGCCTTATATAAGTGGTACATTTTGGATTACTTTCTGCTTAAACTCTGAGCTTTGGACGACTAAGAACTACCTGCAATCAACTTGATGTATAAGTGAATTTAAGTAAATCCTTATCTGCATTTTTTTCAAATAATACAGCATTTAAATGATTTATATGTATTGCATTCAATACTATCTAGCTGGAAGTTGTAACTCTATTTTTTCACTTAATGCTTATTAGAATTTAGTGTTAGTTAGAATTCCTGCATAGCTAGTGATAAGTGGGGGAAGTTTCACTTCATTGATATTCGGTTTCTGCCTTATATAAGTGTTACATTTTGGATTATTTTTTACTTAAACTCTGAGTTTTGTCTGGCTCAGTCCTACCTGCAATCAACTGGATGTATAAGTGAAATTAAGTAAATCTTTATCTGCACTTTTTTCAAATAATACAGCATTTAAATTGATTTACTTGTGTTGCATTGAGTACTTTCTAGCTGGAAGTTGTGGCTCTGTTTTTTCAGTTAATGCTTGTTAGAATTTAGTGCTAGTTAGAATTCCTGCATAGCCAGTGATAAGTGGGGGAAGTTTCACTTCATTGATATTCGGTTTCTACCTTATATAAGTGGTACATTTTGGATTATTTTCTGCTTAAACTCTGAGCTTTGGTTGGGAAAAGACCTGCCTGAAATCAACTGGATGTATAAGTGAATTTAAGTAAATCTTTATCTGCACTTTTTTCAAATAAGACAGCATTCAAAATTGATTTATTTACATTGCATTGAATACTATCTAGCTGGAAGTTGTGGCTCTGTTTTTCAGTTAATGCTTGTTAGAATTTTATGCTAGTTAGAATGCCTGCATAGGCAGTGATAAGAGGGGGAAGTTTCACTTCATTCATATTCGGTTTCTGCCTTATATAAGTGGTACATTTTAGATTATTTTTTGCTTAAACTCTGAGCTTTGGACAGCTAAGACCTACCTGCAATCAACTGGACGTATAAATGAATTTAACTAAATATTTATCTGCACTTTTTTCAAATAATACCTCATTTAAACTGATTTATTTTTGTTACATTGAATACTATCTAGCTGGAAGTTGTGGCTCTGTTTTTTTAGTTAATGCTTGTTAGAATTTAGTGCTAGTTAGAATTCCTGCATAGCCAGTGATAATTGGGGGAAGTTTCACTTCATTGATATTCAGTTTCTGCCTTATATAAGTGGTACATTTTGGATTATTTTCTGCTTAAAGTCTGAGCGTTAGCTGGCTAATACCTACCTGCAGTCAACTGGATGTATAAGTGAATTTAAGTAAATGTTTATTTTCACTTCTTTCAAATAATACAGCATTTAAGTTGATTTATTTGTGTTGCATTGAATACTATCTAGCTGGAAGTTGTGGCTCTGGTTTTTAAGTTAATGCTTGTTAGAATTTAGTGCTAATTAGAATTCCTGCATAGCCAGTGATAAGTTGGGAAAGTTTCACTTCACTGATATTCTTTTTCTGCCTTATATATGTGGTACATTTTGGATTATTTTCTGCTTAAACTCTGAGCTTTGGCCGGCGAAGACCTACTTGCAATGAACTTGATGTATAAGTGAATTTAAGTAAATCTTTATCTGCACTTTTTTCAAATAATACATCATTTAAATGATTTGTCTGTGTTGCACTGAATACTATCTAGCTGGAAGTTGTAACTCTCTTTTTTCAGTTAATGCTTGTTAGAATTTAATGCTAGTTAGAATTCCTACAACCAGTGATAAGTGGGGGAAGTTTCACTTCATTGATATTCGGTTTCTGCCTTATATAAATGGTACATTTTGTATTATTTTCTCATTAAACTCTGAGCTTTAGCCAGCTATGACCTAGCAGCAATAAACTGGACGTATAAGTGAATTTACCTAAATCTTTATCTGCACTTGTTTCAAATAATACAGCATTTAAACTTATTTATTTTTGTTGCATTGAATGCTATCTAGCTGGAAGTTGTGGCTCTGTTTTTTCAGTTAATGCTTGTTCGAATTACGGCATAGCCAATGATAAGTCGGGAAAGTTTCACTTCATTGATATTAAGCTACTGCCTTATATAAGTGGTACATTTTGGATTATTTTCTGCTTAAACTCTGAGCTTTGGCTGGCTAAGACCTACCTGCAGTCAACTGGACGTATAAGTGAATTTTAGTAAATGTTTATTTTCACTTCTTTCAAATAATACAACATTTAGGTTGATTTATTTGTGTTGCATTGAATACTATCTAGCTGGAAGTTGTGGCTCTGGTTTCTCAGTTAATGCTTGTTAGAATTTAGTGCTAATTCGAATTCCTGCATAGCCAGTGATAAGTGGAGGAAGTTTCACTTCATTGATATTCGGTTTCAGCCTTATATAAGTGGTACATTTTGGATTATTTTCTGCTTAAACTCTGAGCTTTGGCCGGCTAAGACCTACTTGCAATCAACTTGATGTATAAGTGAATTTAAGTAAATCTTTATCTGCACTTTTTTCAAATAATAAAGCATTTAAATGATTTATCTGTGTTGCATTGAATACTATCTAGTTGGAAGTTGTAACACTATTTTTTCAGTTAATGCTTGTTAGAATTTAGTGCTAGTTAAAATTCCTGTAACCAGTGATAAGTGTGGGAAGTTTCACTTCATTGATATTCAGTTTCTGCCTTATATAAGTGGTACATTTCGGATTATTTTCTACTTAAACTCTGAGCTTTGGCCAGCTAAGACCTACTTGCAATCAATGTGATGTATAAGTTAAATTAAATAAATCTGTTTCTTCACTTTTTTCAAATAATACAGCATTTAAATTGATTAATTTGTGTTGCATAGAATACTATCTAGCTGGAAGTTTTGGCTCTGTTTTCTCAGTTAACGCTTGTTAGAATTTAGTGCAAGTTAGAATTCTGCATAG
>NC_056745.1:627657361-627787380 GCF_019279795.1 Protopterus annectens | reverse complement strand
GGCCTGATGATGCCTTCATGCTTACCCTAGAATTTCTGCTTTTCTATTTTCCTAGTTGAACTCTACAGTTCCCTACAAAACGGTGTCTACAGGACTGCAATCAGTTTCTCTCAACATTTAAACAGAGTAGGTTGCACACAAAAAGCATTTGTTAAGCTTTTACTTACAGTGCTTTTTTAATTAAGCAGGTCACCATATTGGTCAGCCATAGGGCTCTTTGTTTCTACTTGAGTGGTTGCCTCCTTCCCCTGTAACTGAAGTAAATTGACTGTTACATTAAGAGCTGTAATACTTACCTTACAGCTTCAGGACACCTTAGGAAACCTTGTAAACTGCAATAGCCTGACATTTGAACAAGTAACCCTTGTAAAAATTCCCCAAATTGTATACTGTTGGTCTGTCTTTCCTGTTAAACATAAGTGAAATTACAGTCCTGAGTGCAAGTAACATTAAAATTAAAGTACTGAGTGCAAATAACACAGTGCTGAGTGCAGATATTAAGCCCTTACATTCAACTTATCTCTGGTGTGGTGTCTTGAGTCAATCAGGATATTCCTTGTAACCACTCCCTTCTCTTTTCCCCCACCCCCCTCTTTCCTCAAACAGGTTAAACTGCTACAATTCAGTACAGGCATCATTTTCAAATCTAAGTGCTTAGGATTCCCTCTCTCTTCCCCCCTTGGTTGACCTGGTGTGACTTGGTGTAAGTTTCTTCATTGTATGGATCTTTTACTGTTTTTTGTGTAACTGAATGACCTGCAGCTAAAGTCTGGTTCTGCACAGACTGCTCTATTTTTTTCAGAGGCTCTATAAGTAGCTAGTGACTTTACTGAATATCTGTGGTAATATTTGTGTTTAAACTGAACCTGTACCTAGAGAAAGTGTATAATCAGAGCTCCTCCTTGCTGCATGTGTTTTTTAATGTTTAAATTGCACACACACATTGAAGAAGTGCTTTTATGACTTGAATAACTTGGGCTAGCTATACCTGACGTGCTTTTACTGGCAATCTTCCAGATGTACAATTTGAATAATTGATTTAGTTTGTCTGGTATATCTTTAAAATCTGGCAAGTGTTTATTTACTGCATTGCTCTCTTGCTTAGGTTTCTTAGCTATAAATCTTAGTTCATTCTGAAGTATGCTACTTTACCACCCCCCCACCAAACCTTTCTGAATGCATTATTATATAATAACTGCCTGTTGCTGCCTTCATGCTAACCCTAGAATTTCTGCTTTTCTCTTTTCCTAGTTGAACTCTACAGTTCCCTACAAAACGGTGTCTATAGGACTGCAATCAGTTTCTCTCAACATTTAAACAGAGTAGGTTACACACAAAAAGCATTTGTTAAGCTTTTACTTACAGTGCTTTGTAATTAAGCAGATCACCATATTGGTCAGCCATAGGGCTCTTTGTTTATACTTGAGTGGTTGCCTCATTCCCCTGTAACTGAAGTAAATTGACTCTTACATTAAGAGCTGTAATACTTACCTTATAGCTTTAGGACACCTTAGGAAATCTTGTAAACTGCAATAGCCTGACATTAGAACAAGTAACCCTTGTGAAAATTCCCAAAATTGTTTACTGTTGGTCTGTCTTTCCTGCTAAACATACGTGAAATTACAGTGCTGAGTGCAAGTAACATTAAAATTAAAGTACTGAGTGCAAATAACACAGTGCTGAGTGCAGATTTTAGGCCCTTACATTCAACTTATCTCTGGTGTGGTGTCTTGAGTCAATCAGGGTATTCCTTGAAACCACTCCCTTCTCTTTTCCCCCACCCCCTCTTTCCTCAAACAGGTTAAACTGCTACAATTCAGTACAGGCATCATTTTCAAATCTAAGTGCTTAGGATTCCCTCTCTCTTCCCCCCTTGGCTGACCTGGTGTGATTTGGTGTAAGTTTCTTCATTGTATGGATCTTTTACTGTTTTTTTGTGTAACTGAATGACCTGCAGCTAAATTCTGGTTTTGCACAGACTGCTCTATTTTATTCAGAGGCTCTATAAGTAGCTAGTGACTTTACTGAACATCTGTGGTAATATCTGTGTTTAAACTGAACCTGTACCTAGAGAAAGTGTATAATCAGAGCTCCTCCTTGCTGCATGTGTTTTTTAATGTTTAAATTGCACACACACATTGAAGAAGTGCTTTTAAGACTTGAATAACTTGGGCTAGCTATACCTGAAGTACTTTTGCAGGCAATTTTCCAGTTGTACAATTTGAATAATTGATTTAGTTTTTCTGGTATATCTTTAAAATCTGGCAAGTGCTTATTTACTGCATTGCTCTCTTGCTTAGGTTTCTTAGCTATAAATCTTAGTTCATTCTGAAGTATGCTACTTTACCCCCCCACCACCCCTTTCTGAATGCATTATTATATAATAACTGCCTGATGATGCCTTCATGCTTACCCTAGAATTTCTGCTTTTCTATTTTCCTAGTTGAACTCTACAGTTCCCTACAAAACGGTGTCTACAGGACTGCAATCAGTTTCTCTCAACATTTAAACAGAGTAGGTTACACACAAAAAGCATTTGTTAAGCTTTTACTTACAGTGCTTTTTTAATTAAGCAGGTCACCATATTGGTCAGCCATAGGGCTCTTTGCTTCTACTTGAGTGGTTGCCTCCTTCCCCTGTAACTGAAGTAAATTGACTCTTACATTAAGAGCTGTAATACTTACCTTATAGCTTCAGGACACCTTAGGAAACCTTGTAAACAGCAATAGCCTGACATTTGAACAAGTAACCCTTGTAAAAATTCCCAAAATTGTATACTGTTGGTCTGTCTTTCCTGCTAAACATAAGTGAAATTACAGTCCTGAGTGCAAGTAACATTAAAATTAAAGTACTGAGTGCAAATAACACAGTGCTGAGTGCAGATTTTAAGCCCTTACATTCAACTTATCTCTGGTGCGGTGTATTGAGTCAATCAGGGTATTCCTTGTAACCACTCCCTTCTCTTTTCCCCCACCCCCCTCTTTCCTCAAACAGGTTAAACTGCTACAATTCAGTACAGGCATCATTTTCAAATCTAGGTGCTTAGGATTCCCTCTCTCTTCCCCCCTTGGCTGACCTGGTGTGACTTAGTGTAAGTTTCTTCATTGTATGGATCTTTTACTGTTTTCTGTGTAACTGAATGACCTGCAGCTAAATTCTGGTTTTGCACAGACTGCTCTATTTTATTCAGAGGCTCAATAAGTAGCTAGTGACTTTACTGAACATCTGTGGTAATATTTGTGTTTAAACTGAACCTGTACCTAGAGAAAGTGTATAATCAGAGCTCCTACTTGCTGCATGTGTTTTTTAAGTGTTTAAATTGCACACACACATTGAAGAAGTGCTTTTATGACTTGAATAACTTGGGCTAGCTATAACTGAAGTGCTTTTACTGGCAATTTTCCAGTTGTACAATTTGAATAATTGATTTAGTTTTTCTGGTATATCTTTAAAATCTGGCAAGTGTTTATTTACTGCATTGCTCTCTTGCTTAGGTTTCTTAGCTATAAATCTTAGTTCATTCTGAAGTATGCTACTTTACCACCCCCCACCAAACCTTTCTGAATGCATTATTATATAATAACTGCCTGTTGTTGCCTTCATGCTAACCTTAGAATTTCTGCTTTTCTCTTTTCCTAGTTGAAGTCTACAGTTCCCTACAAAACGGTGTCTACAGGACTGCAATCAGTTTCTCTCAACATTTAAACAGAGTAGGTTACACACAAAAAGCATTTGTTAAGCTTTTACTTACACTGCTTTGTAATTAAGCAGGTCACCATATTGGTCAGCCATAGGGCTCTTTGTTTCTACTTGACTGGTTGCCTCATTCCCCTGTAACTGAAGTAAATTGACTCTTACATTAAGAGCTGTAATACTTACCTTATAGCTTTAGGACACCTTAGGAAACCTTGTAAACTGCAATAGCCTGACATTAGAACAAGTAACCCTTGTAAAAATTCCCAAAATTGTTTACTGTTGGTCTGTCTTTCCTGCTAAACATACGTGAAATTACAGTGCTGAGTGCAAGTAACATTAAAATTAAAGTACTGAGTGCAAATAACACAGTGCTGAGTGCAGATTTTAGGCCCTTACATTCAACTTATCTCTGGTGTGGTGTCTTGAGTCAATCAGGGTATTCCTTGAAACCACTCCCTTCTCTTTTCCCCCTCCCCCCTCTTTCCTCAAACAGGTTAAACTGCTACAATTCAGTACAGGAATCATTTTCAAATCTAGGTTCTTAAGTTTTCTCTCTCTTCCCCCCTTGGCTACCTGGTGTGACTTAGTGTAAATTTCTTCATTGTATGGATCTTTCACTTTTTTTGTGTAACTGAATGACCTGCAGCTAAATTCTGGTTCTGCACAGACTGCCCTATTTTTTTCAGAGGCTCTATTAGTAGCTAGTGACTTTACTGAATATCTGTGATAATATTTGTGTTTAAACTGAACCTGTACCTAGAGAAAGTGTATAGTCAGAGCTCCTCCTTGCTGTATGTGTTTTTTAATGTTTAAATTGCACACACAAATCGAATAAGTGCGTTTATGACTTGAATAACTTGGGCTAGCTATACCTGAAGTGCTTTTAATGGCAATTTTACAGTTGTACAATTTGAATAATTGATTTAGTTTTTCTGGTATATCTTTAAAATCTGGCAAGTGTTTATTTACTGCATTGCTCTCTTGCTTAGGTTTCTTAGCTATAAATCTTAGTTCATTCTGAAGTATGCTACTTTACCATCACCCCCACCAAACCTTTCTGAATGCATTATTATATAATAACTGCCTGTTGTTGCCTTCATGCTAACCCTAGAATTTCTGCTTTTCTCTTTTCCTAGTTGAACTCTACAGTTCCCTACAAAACGGCGTCTACAGGACTGCAATCAGTTTCTCTCAACATTTAAACAAAGTAGGTTACACAGAAAAATCATTTGTTAAGCTTTTACTTACAGTGCTTTGTAATTAAGCAGGTCACCATATTGGTCAGCCATAGGGCTCTTTGTTTATACTTGTGTGGTTGCCTCCTTCCCCTGTAACTGAAGTAAATTGACTCTTACATTAAGAGCTGTAATACTTACCTTATAGCTTTAGGACACCTTAGGAAACCTTGTAAACTGCAATAGCCTGACATTAGAACAAGTAACCCTTGTAAAAATTCCCAAAATTGTTTACTGTTGGTCTGTCTTTCCTGCTAAACATAAGTGAAATTACAGTGCTGAGTGCAAGTAACATTAAAATTAAAGTACTGAGTGCAAATAACACAGTGCTGAGTGCAGATTTTAGGCCCTTTCATTCAACTTATCTCTGGTGTGGTGTCTTGAGTCAATCAGGGTATTCCTTGTAAGCACTCCCTTCTCTTTTCCCCCTCCCCCTCTTTCCTCAAACAGGTTAAACTGCTACAATTCAGTACAGGCATCATTTTTAAATCTAGGTTCTTAAGATTTCTCTCTCTCTTCCCCCCCTTGGCTGACCTGGTGTGACTTAGTGTAAGTTTCTTCATTGTATGAATCTTTCACTGTTTTTTGTGTAACTGAATGACCTGCAGCTAAATTCTGGTTCTGCACAGACTGCTCTATTTTTTTCAGAGGCTCTATAAGTAGCTAGTGACTTTACTGAATTTCTGTGGTAATATTTGTGTTTAAACTGAACCTGTACCTAGAGAAAGTGTATAATCAGAGCTCCTCCTTGCTGCATGTGTTTTTTAATGTTTAAATTGCACACACACATTGAAGAAGTGCTTTTATGACTTGAATAACTTGGGCTAGCTATACCTGAAGTACTTTTGCAGGCAATTTTCCAGTTGTACAATTTGAATAATTGATTTAGTTTTTCTGGTATATCTTTAAAATCTGGCAAGTGCTTATTTACTGCATTGCTCTCTTGCTTAGGTTTCTTAGCTATAAATCTTAGTTCATTCTGAAGTATGCTACTTTACCCCCCCACCACCCCTTTCTGAATGCATTATTATATAATAACTGCCTGATGATGCCTTCAAGATGTTCAAACTGATTGTGACCAACACTAATTATATTTTAAGGGACACGCAACAGTTTTTAGAGAAATTATCTGACTTAAACAGATTACAGTTGCTTTCAAGTGATGACATTCTTGTAACACTTGATGTGACATCATTATTTACATCAATACCAAATGATGTTGGTATTGAATATGTGCGTCAGTTCCTTTTGGCACATGACATAGCCAATACAGATGTTATGAAATGGATGAGCCTCCTAGAATTAGTTCTTGAGAACAATGTTCTGCTCTATGACAATAAGTATTTTTTGCAAACCAAGGGGATAGCCATGGGGACCCCTTGTGCCAACACCTATGCCAATTTGGTGTTGGCACAATGGGAAAACACTTATGTATTTAATCATGCTTTATACTGTCAACACTTAAAACATTATAGTAGATTTGTTGACGATGTGTGTATTGTATGGGGGGGATCAGTTACATTACTAACAGACTTTGTTAGATACTTGAATGCCACTACTGATTTTCTGAATTTTGAATGCAGCTACTCTGTTTTGGAGATTGTATTTTTGGATGTTAAGCTAACTAAGGAACCCATGGCATAGACACTGAGTTATTTAGGAAGACATGTTGGAAAAACAACTTACTGCACCGCAGCAGCATGCATCCCAAACATATACACAAAAACATTCCCAAGAATCAAATGTTACGGGCCTCTAGATTAACCACTCAAGAGTCTACCTTTAATAAACAGAAGACTATACTTAAAAATAATTTTTTAGAAAGGGGCTATAAAGAGACAGAAGTACATGAAGCACTAATTCATGGGGATATTCACAGAGTAGGTAAGGGCACTCCGTTTTTAAGGAGAGTAGATGATAATGATGGGTTGAACATTAAAACCAATCCCCCAGCAGTAAACAGACTGATTATTCCTTATACTAATATCAATAATCAAGTAAGGCAGGTTATAGGAGACAATTGGAAATTACTCTTGATGGATGAGAAAATAAAAGACTTAGTTGATACTAGACCAACAATATCTTATAGAAACATGAAGTCCCTAGATAGGAGACTATGTTATGAAAATCTTAACAAGGTCAATACTTTTCCACATAAGACAGGAACCTTTGCATGTTTAAGTTGTAAGCAATGCAAATATATAGCTGCAACTGATAAATTCATACATCCACACACAGGCCGTGAATATTCGTTCAAGGGATATGCATGTTGTAAAACTAGAGATGTTATATACCTCGCTCAATGCCAACAATGTACACTTTTTATGTTGGTAAAACCAATAGGACATTACGTGAGCGAATAAGAGAACACATCTATGCAATTGATAAACAGAATACAACAAATGCCCTAGCACGACATGTTTTAGATAAAGGATCTTCACATTGTTTTAAATTCATGGTCCTTGAGACTTTAACAAGAACTAATAGGCTAGGTAACATTAAAAGCCACACAGAAGGGATAGAGAACAAATGGATTCTTAGGCTACAAGCCCATTTTTTGGGCTCAATGATAAGATATCCCTCAAACCCTTTCTAGCCAGTAGACCCTTGAACCACTGAATTCTACACATTTATATTATGTATTCAATATACATGTTTTTAATATATGTTTTAATATATGTTTTAACATATGTGTTTTAACTCATGAGTCTATTTATGTGTGTTTTCACAAGTTTACTATATGTGCTTTCATAAGCTTTGTAGAATTTAGTAAGACATTTATACTCAGACTTGTTTGAATTTGTAAGCATCATTAACTACATCAATTACACCTTGTGGTCTTTAATCAATTAAGGTGCAATGTACTATGGTATATAAAGGGATGCATTATTCATACATCTTTAAAGGTCTGAAGAAGCGTTACACCAACGAAAGCTTACCTGTCTATCTTTATACCTGTTTGTCTTAATAAAGGACAGTCTGTGGAAGATTTGGTGAGATTTATTTGCAGCCTGGTGCACTCCTCACTTTTGGACTACATTTTGATATTTTTTCGTTTTGAGGGTGCTTTGCTTGTCAGGTAACTTTGTTTTTACCTATTTTTCTTCGTTGATTACCTGCTGAGACATGGCTGTACAACCTGCATCATCTAACAGTGATCGGATTCATGAAGTATTAAATACTCAGCGTATGGCTACGCTGATAGAAATGAGCGAGAACCCGCTACTCAAATTAACTGTTCGTGATTTAGCTAATACTGAGGATGCAGCTAACAACATGAAACATAATATGGAGGTTACACTGTTAACAAGACGTCTTGAGACCAAAATGCAGAGATTAAGGAATATACAGTGGCAGAAATTACATATGCAGGCATGCTTGAGTTTTAAATTGGTTCCTTGAGGTTTAAGGGTGTTAAAAATGCCAACCTTTGGAACAGAGTATCCAGAATTACTTTCCACCTGGCAGAAACTTAACCTGGATACCAGCTTTGCCTATATCAACATTTTAATTGAACAATATTGCCTGGCTGAGAAAAATTTATTAACAGAGATAAATACTATAGAAGGTGAACTGTTGAAACTGCTCAATGAAAATGAACTGAGCAGTATGTATCAAGATCTCAAACAAATTTTGCTGACACTCGATAATAAACTTAGACAAGACAAGAAGAAAATTGGAGCGAGATTTTTCGATTTCCAAAAAGGCAGGTCTTTGCTTGGCCAAGGGATAAGCAGCCTTTGGGTGTCGGCAGAACTATACAGTCGCTAATTTTAAATCTAAGCCAGTGCTTCAGAACAGTAAACTACCAGTGAGCAACGCCTTTGATGATGTCATCAAATGAAGGCGCTATACCGACCGACACAGCGACACAAGCTGCCAGTATCACTACAAGCGCTCCGGTTTCTACTTCTGTGGCTGTGAAACCGGCGAATCACTGTAAAGCCATGATCCATTCTGCCAACTCAGATAATAGGGACACCCATGCACTACTTGGTCCCACAAGTGATTTTGCGGCTAAAGACCAGCGAAGGAAACAGGCGAGGCTAGACTCTTTTATTGGAGCTTCTGAAGATGAGATATTCGGTGAAGGTGAAGGTTTTCCTTCTTTCCCTTTACCGATAAAACCGTTCGAGAGAAGAACTTTGTCACCCTTCAACAGGAAGAGAAAGAACACGGAGGAATTTGTCCCATACCAGAAGAAAATGATGAACTTTACCAGCATGACCTGATTATTAACATCTCAAGGTATGAACTAAATCTTCATGAAACTTCATTATTGAACAAGGGGTTAAGCTTTATCCCCTCTTGTTCAACAGACTTTGTCGACATACTAGTGGACATTAAATTGTTCACCAGAAATTTAGGGTTGAAGTTAATGTATGGACATAATGATTTGAATGTTGATTCTACAGCATCCAATAATTTTAATTTTAAGAAACCGTCTGTTTTATACCACAGCCTCATCCCCTCTTGGAAGCCTTTGAGAAGGCATGCGAAAGTGATTTATTTACTTTGTATAATAATAATAAATTGAAACCGGAGTTTCACAATCTGACGTTGCATGAGAGGAAGCTATTGTTAGTTTACAGAGTAACAATGACATCATTATACATAAAGGCTGATAAAGGGGGCGCCATTGTCATTATGGATAAGAACATATACACCAATAAAATGCAAGAAATGTTGATGGACAAAGATACATACACTCCCCTTGACTGGAATGCACTCAATAATTTAATTAGGGAAGTACATAGTACGTTATACGATATGTTATTATGTAAAACTATAGACAAGGAACTCTATGTTTATTTTACGGTAGAGAATCCTTTGGTTCCTACTTTTAGGGGTCTCCCTAAAGTGCATAAAAACAGAGATAATCCCCCTTTGAGACCCATTGTATCTAGCAAAGGATGGCTCACAGAACCACTTTCCATCTATTTGGACAAGATGTTCAAACCGATTGTGACCAACACTAATTATATTTTAAGGGACACGCAACAGTTTTTAGAGAAATTATCTGACTTAAACAGATTACAGTTGCTTTCAAGTGATGACATTCCTGTAACACTTGATGTGACATCATTATTTACATCAATACCAAATGATGTTGGTATTGAATATGTGCGTCAGTTCCTTTTGGCACATGACATAGCCAATACAGATGTTATGAAATGGATGAGCCTCCTAGAATTAGTTCTTGAGAACAATGTTCTGCTCTATGACAATAAGTATTTTTTGCAAACCAAGGGGGTAGCCATGGGGACCCCTTGTGCCAACACCTATGCCAATTTGGTGTTGGCACAATGGGAAGACACTTATGTATTTAATCATGCTTTATACTGTCAACACTTAAAACATTATAGTAGATTTGTTGACGATGTGTGTATTGTATGGGGGGGATCAGTTACATTACTAACAGACTTTGTTAGATACTTGAATGCCACTACTGATTTTCTGAATTTTGAATGCAGCTACTCTGTTTTGGAGATTGTATTTTTGGATGTTAAGCTAACTAAGAGAACCCATGGCATAGACACTGAGTTATTTAGGAAGACATGTTGGAAAAACAACTTACTGCACCGCAGCAGCATGCATCCCAAACATATACACAAAAACATTCCCAAGAATCAAATGTTACGGGCCTCTAGATTAACCACTCAAGAGTCTACCTTTAATAAACAGAAGACTATACTTAAAAATAATTTTTTAGAAAGGGGCTATAAAGAGACAGAAGTACATGAAGCACTAATTCATGGGGATATTCACAGAGTAGGTAAGGGCACTCCGTTTTTAAGGAGAGTAGATGATAATGATGGGTTGAACATTAAAACCAATCCCCCAGCAGTAAACAGACTGATTATTCCTTATGCTAATATCAATAATCAAGTAAGGCAGGTTATAGGAGACAATTGGAAATTACTCTTGATGGATGAGAAAATAAAAGACTTAGTTGATACTAGACCAACAATATCTTATAGAAACATGAAGTCCCTAGATAGGAGACTATGTTATGAAAATCTTAACAAGGTCAATACTTTTCCACATAAGACAGGAACCTTTGCATGTTTAAGTTGTAAGCAATGCAAATATATAGCTGCAACTGATAAATTCATACATCCACACACAGGACGTGAATATTCGTTCAAGGGATATGCATGTTGTAAAACTAGAGATGTTATATACCTCGCTCAATGCCAACAATGTACACTTTTTATGTTGGTAAAACCAATAGGACATTACGTGAGCGAATAAGAGAACACATCTATGCAATTGATAAACAGAATACAACAAATGCCCTATACGACATGTTTTAGATAAAGGATCTTCACATTGTTTTAAATTCATGGTCCTTGAGACTTTAACAAGAACTAATAGGCTAGGTAACATTAAAAGCCACACAGAAGGGATAGAGAACAAATGGATTCTTAGGCTACAAGCCCATTTTTATGGGCTCAATGATAAGATATCCTCAAACCCTTTCTAGCCAGTAGACCCTTGAACCACTGAATTCTACACATTTATATTATGTATTCAATATACATGTTTTTAATATATGTTTTAATATATGTTTTAACATATGTGTTTTTAACTCATGAGTCTATTTATGTGTGTTTTCACAAGTTTACTATATGTGCTTTCATAAGCTTTGTAGAATTTAGTAAGACATTTATACTCAGACTTGTTTGAATTTGTAAGCATCATTAACTACATCAATTACACCTTGTGGTCTTTAATCAATTAAGGTGCAATGTACTATGGTATATAAAGGGATGCATTATTCATACATCTTTAAAGGTCTGAAGAAGCGTTACACACCTGAAAGCGCTTACCTGTCTATCTTTATACCTGTTTGTCTTAATAAAGGACAGTCTGTGGAAGATTTGGTGAGATTTATTTGCAGCCTGGTGCACTCCTCACTTTTGGACTACATTTTGATATTTTTTCGTTTTGAGGGTGCTTTGCTTGTCAGGTAACTTTGTTTTTACCTATTATATAATAACTGCCTGATGATGCCTTCATGCTTACCCTAGAATTTCTGCTTTTCTATTTTCCTAGTTGAACTCTACAGTTCCCTACAAAACGGTGTCTACAGGACTGCAATCAGTTTCTCTCAACATTTAAACAGAGTAGGTTACACACAAAAAGCATTTGTTAAGCTTTTACTTACAGTGCTTTTTTAATTAAGCAGGTCACCATATTGGTCAGCCATAGGGCTCTTTGTTTCTACTTGAGTGGTTGCCTCCTTCCCCTGTAACTGAAGTAAATTGACTGTTACATTAAGAGCTGTAATACTTACCTTACAGCTTCAGGACACCTTAGGAAACCTTGTAAACTGCAATAGCCTGACATTTGAACAAGTAACCCTTGTAAAAATTCCCAAAATTGTATACTGTTGGTCTGTCTTTCCTGTTAAACATAAGTGAAATTACAGTCCTGAGTGCAAGTAACATTAAAATTAAAGTACTGAGTGCAAATAACACAGTGCTGAGTGCAGATATTAAGCCCTTACATTCAACTTATCTCTGGTGTGGTCTCTTGAGTCAATCAGGATATTCCTTGTAACCACTCCCTTCTCTTTTCCCCACCAACCTCTTTCCTCAAACAGGTTAAACTGCTACAATTCAGTACAGGCATCATTTTCAAATCTAAGTGCTTAGGATTCCCTCTCTCTTCCCCCCTTGGTTGACCTGGTGTGACTTGGTGTAAGTTTCTTCATTGTATGGATCTTTTACTGTTTTTTGTGTAACTGAATGACCTGCAGCTAAAGTCTGGTTCTGCACAGACTGCTCTATTTTTTTCAGAGGCTCTATAAGTAGCTAGTGACTTTACTGAATATCTGTGGTAATATTTGTGTTTAAACTGAACCTGTACCTAGAGAAAGTGTATAATCAGAGCTCCTCCTTGCTGCATGTGTTTTTTAATGTTTAAATTGCACACACACATTGAAGAAGTGCTTTTATGACTTGAATAACTTGGGCTAGCTATACCTGAAGTGCTTTTGCTGGCAATTTTCCAGTTGTACAATTTGAATAATTGATTTAGTTTTTCTGGTATATCTTTAAAATCTGGCAAGTGTATATTTACTGCATTGCTCTCTTGCTTAGGTTTCTTAGCTATAAATCTTAGTTCATTCTGAAGTATGCTACTTTATCCCCCCACCAAACCTTTCTGAATGCATTATTATATAATAACTGCCTGATGTTGCCTTCATGCTTATCCTAGAATTTCTGCTTTTCTCTTTTCCTAGTTGAACTCTACAGTTCCCTACAAAACGGTGTCTACAGGACTGCAATCAGTTTCTCTCAACATTTAAACAGAGTAGGTTACACACAAAAAGCATTTGTTAAGCTTTTACTTACAGTGTTTTGTAATTAAGCAGGTCACCATCTTGGTCAGACATAGGGCTCTTTGTTTCTACTTGAGTGGTTTCCTCCTTCCCCTGTAACTGAAGTAAATTGACTCTTACATTAAGAGCTGTAATACTTACCTTACAGCTTCAGGACACCTTAGGAAACCTTGTAAACTGCAATAGCCTGTCATTTGAACAAGTAACCCTTGTAAAAATTCCCAAAATTGTAAACTGTTTGTCTGTCTTTCCTGCTAAACATAAGTGAAATTACAGTCCTGAGTGCAAGTAACATTAAAATTAAAGTACTGAGTGCAAATAACACAGTGCTGAGTGCAGATTTTAGGCCCTTACATTCAACTTATCTCTGGTGTGGTGTCTTGAGTCAACCAGTGTATTCCTTGAAACCACTCCCTTCTCTTTTCCCCCACCCCCCTCTTTCCTCAAACAGGTTAAACTGCTACAATTCAGTACAGGCATCATTTTCAAATCTAGGTGCTTAGGATTCCCACTCTCTTCCCCCCTTGGCTGACCCGGTGTGACTTGGTGTAAGTTTCTTCATTGTATGGATTTTTTACTGTTTTTTGTGTAACTGAATGACCTGCAGCTAAATTTTGGTTCTGCACAGACTGCTCTATTTTTTTCAGAGGCTCTATAAGAAGCTATTGACTTTACTGAATTTCTGTGGTAATATTTGTGTTTAAACTGAACCTGTACCTAGAGAAAGTGTATAATCAGAGCTCCTCCTTGCTGCATGTGTTTTTTAATGTTTAAATTGCACACACACATTGAAGAAGTGCTTTTATGAGTTGAATAACTTGGGCTAGCTATACCTGAAGTACTTTTGCAGGCAATTTTCCAGTTGTACAATTTGAATAATTGATTTAGTTTTTCTGGTATATCTTTAAAATCTGGCAAGTGTTTATTTACTGCATTGCTCTCTTGCTTAGGTTTCTTAGCTATAAATCTTAGTTCATTCTGAAGTATGCTACTTTACTCCCCCACCACCCCTTTCTGAATGCATTATTATATAATAACTGCCTGATGATGCCTTCATGCTTACCCTAGAATTTCTGCTTTTCTATTTTCCTAGTTGAACTCTACAGTTCCCTACAAAACGGTGTCTACAGGACTGCAATCAGTTTCTCTCAACATTTAAACAGAGTAGGTTGCACACAAAAAGCATTTGTTAAGCTTTTACTTACAGTGCTTTTTTAATTAAGCAGGTCACCATATTGGTCAGCCATAGGGCTCTTTGTTTCTACTTGAGTGGTTGCCTCCTTCCCCTGTAACTGAAGTAAATTGACTCTTACATTAAGAGCTGTAATACTTACCTTATAGCTTCAGGACACCTTAGGAAACCTTGGAAACAGCAATAGCCTGACATTTGAACAAGTAACCCTTGTAAAAATTCCCAAAATTGTATACTGTTGGTCTGTCTTTCCTGCTAAACATAAGTGAAATTACAGTCCTGAGTGCAAGTAACATTAAAATTAAAGTACTGAGTGCAAATAACACAGTGCTGAGTGCAGATTTTAGGCCCTTACATTCAACTTATCTCTGGTGTGGTGTCTTGAGTCAGTCACGATATTCCTTGTAACCATTCCCTTCTCTTTTTCCCCACCCCCCTCTTTCCTCCAACAGGTTAAACTGCTACAATTCAGTACAGGCATCATTTTCAAATCTAGGTGCTTAGGATTTCCCTCTTTCTTCCCCCGTTGGCTGACCTGGTGTGACAGTGTAAGTTTCTTATTGTATGGATCTTTTACTGTTTTTTATGTAACTGAATGACCTGCAGCTAAATTCTAGTTCTGCACAGACTGCTCTATTTTTTCAGAGGCTCTATAAGGAGCTAGTGACTTTACTGAATTTCTGTGGTAATATTTGTGTTTAAACTGAACCTGTACCTAGAGAAAGTGTAAAATCAGAGCTCCACCTTGCTGCATGTGTTTCTTAATGTTTAAATTGCACACACACATTGAAGAAGTGCTTTTATGACTTGAATAACTTGGGCTAGCTATACCTGAAGTGCTTTTGCTGGCAATTTTCCAGTTGTACAATTTGAATAATTGATTTAGTTTTTCTGGTATATCTTTAAAATCTGGCAAGTGTATATTTACTGCATTGCTCTCTTGCTTAGGTTTCTTAGCTATAAATCTTAGTTCATTCTGAATTATGCTACTTTATCCCCCCACCAAACCTTTCTGAATGCATTATTATATAATAACTGCCTGATGTTGCCTTCATGCTTATCCTAGAATTTCTGCTTTTCTCTTTTCCTAGTTGAATTCTACAGATCCCTACAAAACGGTGTCTACAGGACTGCAATCAGTTTCTCTCAACATTTAAACAGAGTAGGTTACACACAAAAAGCATTTGTTAAGCTTTTACTTACAGTGTTTTGTAATTAAGCAGGTCACCATCTTGGTCAGACATAGGGCTCTTTGTTTCTACTTGAGTGGTTTCCTCCTTCCCCTGTAACTGAAGTAAATTGACTCTTACATTAAGAGCTGCAATACTTACCTTATAGCTTCAGGACACCTTAGGAAACCTTGTAAACTGCAATAGCCTGTCATTTGAACAAGTAACCCTTGAAAAAATTCCCAAAATTGTAAACTGTTTGTCTGTCTTTCCTGCTAAACATAAGTGAAATTACAGTCCTGAGTGCAAGTAACATTAAAATTAAAGTACTGAGTGCAAATAACACAGTGCTGAGTGCAGATTTTAGGCCCTTACATTCAACTTATCTCTGGTGTGGTGTCTTGAGTCAACCAGTGTATTCCTTGTAACCACTCCCTTCTCTTTTCCCCCACCCCCCTCTTTCCTCAAACAGGTTAAACTGCTACAATTCAGTACAGGCATCATTTTCAAATCTAGGTGCTTAGGATTCCCTCTCTCTTCCCCCCTTGGCTGACCCGGTGTGACTTGGTGTAAGTTTCTTCATTGTATGGATCTTTTACTGTTTTTTGTGTAACTGAATGACCTGCAGCTAAATTTTGGTTCCGCGCAGACTGCTCTATTTTTTTCAGAGGCTCTATAAGAAGCTATTGACTTTACTGAATTCCTGTGGTAATATTTGTGTTTAAACCGAACCTGTACCTAGAGAAAGTGTATAATCAGAGCTCCTCCTTGCTGCATGTGTTTTTTCATGTTTAAATTGCACACACACATTGAAGAAGTGCTTTTATGACTTGAATAACTTGGGCTAGCTATACCTGATGTACTTTTGCAGGCAATTTTCCAGTTGTACAATTTGAATAATTGATTTAGTTTTTCTGGTATATCTTTAAAATCTGGCAAGTGTTTATTTACTGCATTGCTCTCTTGCTTAGGTTTCTTAGTTATAAATCTTAGTTCATTCTGAAGTATGCTACTTTACTCCCCCACCACCCCTTTCTGAATGCATTATTATATAATAACTGCCTGATGATGCCTTCATGCTTACCCTAGAATTTCTGCTTTTCTATTTTCCTAGTTGAACTCTACAGTTCCCTACAAAACGGTGTCTACAGGACTGCAATCAGTTTCTCTCAACATTTAAACAGAGTAGGTTGCACACAAAAAGCATTTGTTAAGCTTTTACTTACAGTGCTTTGTAATTAAGCAGGTCACCATATTGGTCAGCCATAGGGCTCTTTGTTTCTACTTGAGTGGTTGCCTCCTTCCCCTGTAACTGAAGTAAATTGACTCTTACATTAAGAGCTGTAATACTTACCATATAGCTTCAGGACACCTTAGGAAACCTTGTAAACAGCAATAGCCTGACATTTGAACAAGTAACCCTTGTAAAAATTCCCAAAATTGTATACTGTTGGTCTGTCTTTCCTGCTAAACATAAGTGAAATTACAGTCCTGAGTGCAAGTAACATTAAAATTAAAGTACTGAGTGCAAATAACACAGTGCTGAGTGCAGATTTTAGGCCCTTACATTCAATTTATCTCTGGTGTGGTGTCTTGAGTCAGTCACGATATTCCTTGTAACCATTTCCTTCTCTTTTTCCCCACCCCCCTCTTTCCTCCAACAGGTTAAACTGCTACAATTCAGTACAGGCATCATTTTCAAATCTAGGTGCTTAGGATTTCCCTCTTTCTTCCCCCGTTGGCTGACCTGGTGTGACAGTGTAAGTTTCTAATTGTATGGATCTTTTACTGTTTTTTATGTAACTGAATGACCTGCAGCTAAATTCTAGTTCTGCACAGACTGCTCTATTTTTTTCAGAGGCTCTATAAGGAGCTAGTGACTTTACTGAATTTCTGTGGTAATATTTGTGTTTAAACTGAACCTGTACCTAGAGAAAGTGTAAAATCAGAGCTCCACCTTGCTGCATGTGTTTCTTAATGTTTAAATTGCACACACACATTGAAGAAGTGCTTTTATGACTTGAATAACTTGGGCTAGCTATACCTGAAGTGCTTTTGCTGGCAATTTTCCAGTTGTACAATTTGAATAATTGATTTAGTTTTTCTGGTATATCTTTAAAATCTGGCAAGTGTATATTTACTGCATTGCTCTCTTGCTTAGGTTTCTTAGCTATAAATCTTAGTTCATTCTGAAGTATGCTACTTTATCCCCCCACCAAACCTTTCTGAATGCATTATTATATAATAACTGCCTGATGTTGCCTTCATGCTTATCCTAGAATTTCTGCTTTTCTCTTTTCCTAGTTGAACTCTACAGTTCCCTACAAAACGGTGTCTACAGGACTGCAATCAGTTTCTCTCAACATTTAAACAGAGTAGGTTACACGCAAAAAGCATTTGTTAAGCTTTTACTTACAGTGCTTTGTAATTAAGCAGGTCACCATATTGGTCAGCCATAGGGCTCTTTGTTTCTACTTGAGTGGTTGCCTCCTTCCCCTGTAACTGAAGTAAATTGACTCTTACATTAAGAGCTGTAATACTTACCTTATAGCTTCAGGACACCTTAGGAAACCTTGTAAACTGCAATAGCCTGTCATTTGAACAAGTAACCCTTGTAAAAATTCCCAAAATTGTAAACTGTTTGTCTGTCTTTCCTGCTAAACATAAGTGAAATTACAGTCCTGAGTGCAAGTAACATTAAAATTAAAGTACTGAGTGCAAATAACACAGTGCTGAGTGCAGATTTTAGGCCCTTACATTCAACTTATCTCTGGTGTGGTGTCTTGAGTCAATCAGTGTATTCCTTGTAACCACTCCCTTCTCTTTTCCCCCACCCCCCTCTTTCCTCAAACAGGTTAAACTGCTACAATTCAGTACAGGCATCATTTTCAAATCTAGGTGCTTAGGATTCCCTCTCTCTTCCCCCCTTGGCTGACCTGGTGTGACTTGGTGTAAGTTTCTTCATTGTATGGATCTTTTACTGTTTTTTTGTGTAACTGAATGACCTGCAGCTAAATTTTGGTTCCGCACAGACTGCTCTATTTTTTTCAGAGGCTCTATAAGAAGCTATTGACTTTACTGAATTTCTGTGGTAATATTTGTGTTAAAACTGAACCTGTACCTAGAGAAAGTGTATAATCAGAGCTCCTCCTTGCTGCATGTGTTTTTTAATGGTTAAATTGCACACACACATTGAAGAAGTGCTTTTATGACTTGAATAACTTGGGCTAGCTATACCTGAAGTACTTTTGCAGGCAATTTTCCAGTTGTACAATTTGAATAATTGATTTAGTTTTTCTGGTATATCTTTAAAATCTGGCAAGTGTTTATTTACTGCATTACTCTCTTGCTTAGGTTTCTTAGCTATAAATCTTAGTTCATTCTGAAGTATGCTACTTTACCCCCCACCACCCCTTTCTGAATGCATTATTATATAATAACTGCCTGATGATGCCTTCATGCTTACCCTAGAATTTCTGCTTTTCTATTTTCCTAGTTGAACTCTACAGTTCCCTACAAAACGGTGTCTACAGGACTGCAATCAGTTTCTCTCAACATTTAAACAGAGTAGGTTGCACACAAAAAGCATTTGTTAAGCTTTTACTTACAGTGCTTTGTAATTAAGCAGGTCACCACATTGGTCAGTCATAGGGCTCTTTGTTTCTACTTGAGTGGTTGCCTCCTTCCCCTGTTACTGAAGTAAATTGACTCTTACATTAAGAGCTGTAATACTTACCTTATAGCTTCAGGACACCTTAGGAAACCTTGTAAACAGCAATAGCCTGACATTTGAACAAGTAACCCTTGTAAAAATTCCCAAAATTGTATACTGTTGGTCTGTCTTTCCTGCTAAACATAAGTGAAATTACAGTCCTGAGTGCAAGTAACATTAAAATTAAAGTACTGAGTGCAAATAACACAGTGCTGAGTGCAGATTTTAAGCCCTTACATTCAACTTATCTCTGGTGTGGTGTCTTGAGTCAATCAGGGTATTCCTTGTAACCACTCCCTTCTCTTTTCCCCCACCCCCTCTTTCCTCAAACAGGTTAAACTGCTACAATTCAGTACAGGAATCATTTTCAAATCTAGGTTCTTAAGATTTCTCTCTCTCTTCCCGCCTTGGCTACCTGGTGTGACTTAGTGTAAGTTTCTTCATTGTATGGATCTTTTACTGTTTTTTGTGTAACTGAATGACCTGCAGCTAAATTTTGGTTCTGCACAGACTGCTCTATTTTTTTCAGAGGCTCTATAAGTAGCTATTGACTTTACTGAATTTCTGTGGTAATATTTGTGTTTAAACTGAACCTGTACCTAGAGAAAGTGTATAATCAGAGCTCCTCCTTGCTGCATGTGTTTTTTAATGTTTAAATTGCACACACACATTGAAAAAGTGCTTTTATGACTTAAATAACTTGGGCTAGCTATACCTGAAGTGCTTTTGCCTGCAATTTTCCAGTTGTACAATTTGAATAATTGATTTAGTTTTTCTGGTATATCTTTAAAATCTGGCAAGTGTTTATTTACTGCATTGCTCTCTTGCTTGGGTTTCTTAGCTATACATCTTAGTTCATTCTGAAGTGTGCTACTTTACCCCCCCCACCAAACCTTTCTGAATGCATTATTATATAATAACTGCCTATTGTTGCCTTCATGCTTACCCTAGAATTTCTGCTTTTCTCTTTTCCTACTTGAACTCTAAAGTTCCTTACAAAACGGTGTCTACAGGACTGCAATCAGTTTCTCTAAACATTTAAACAGAGTAGGTTACACACAAAAAGCATTTGTTAAGCTTTTACTTACAGTGCTTTGTAATTAAGCAGGTCACCATATTGGTCAGCCATAGGGCTCCTTGTTTCTACTTGAGTGGTTGCCTCCTTCCACTGTAACTGAAGTAAATTGACTCTTACATTAAGAGCTGTAATACTTGCCTTATAGCTTTAGGACACCTTAGGAAACCTTGTAAACTGCAATAGCCTGACATTTGAACAAGTAACCCTTGTAAAAATTCCCAAAATTGTATACTGTTGGTCTGTCTTTCCTGCTAAACATAAGTGAAATTACAGTGCTGAGTGCAAATAACATTAAAATTAAAGTACTGAGTGCAAATAACACAGTGCTGAGTGCAGATTTTAGGCCCTTACATTCAACTTATCTCTGGTGTGGTGTCTTGAGTCAGTCACGATATTCCTTGTAACCATTCCCTTCTCTTTTTCCCCACCCCCCTCTTTCCTCAAACAGGTTAAACTGCTACAATTCAGTACAGGCATCATTTTCAAATCTAGGTGCTTAGGATTTCCCTCTTTCTTCCCCCGTTGGCTGACCTGGTGTGACAGTGTAAGTTTCTTATTGTATGGATCTTTTACTGTTTTTTGTGTAACTGAATGACCTGCAGCTAAATTCTGGTTCTGTACAGACTGCTCTATTTTTTTCAGAGGCTCTATAAGGAGCTAGTGACTTTACTGAATTTCTGTGGTAATATTTGTGTTTAAACTGAACCTGTACCTAGAGAAAGTGTATAATCAGAGCTCCGCCTTGCTGCATGTGTTTCTTAATGTTTAAATTGCACACACACATTGAAGAAGTGCTTTTATGACTTGAATAACTTGGGCTAGCTATACCTGAAGTGCTTTTGCTGGCAATTTTCCAGTTGTACAATTTGAATAATTGATTTAGTTTTTCTGGTATATCTTTAAAATCTGGCAAGTGTATATTTACTGCATTGCTCTCTTGCTTAGGTTTCTTAGCTATAAATCTTAGTTCATTCTGAAGTATGCTACTTTACCCCCCCACCAAACCTTTCTGAATGCATTATTATATAATAACTGCCTGATGATGCCTTCATGCTTACCCTAGAATTTCTGCTTTTCTCTTTTCCTAGTTGAACTCTACAGTTCCCTACAAAACGGTGTCTACAGGACTGCAATCAGTTTCTCTCAACATTTAAACAGAGTAGGTTACACACAAAAAGCATTTGTTAAGCTTTTACTTACAGTGTTTTGTAATTAAGCAGGTCACCATATTGGTCAGCCATAGGGCTCTTTGTTTCTACTTGAGTGGTTGCCTCCTTCCCCTGTAACTGAAGTAAATTGACTCTTACATTAAGAGCTGTAATACTTACCTTATAGCTTCAGGACACCTTAGGAAACCTTGTAAACTGCAATAGCCTGACATTAGAACAAGTAACCCTTGTAAAAATCCCCAACATTGTTTACTGTTGGTCTGTCTTTCCTGCTAAACATACGTGAAATTACAGTGCTGAGTGCAAGTAACATTAAAATTAAAGTACTGAGTGCAAATAACACAGTGCTGAGTGCAGATTTTAGGCACTTTCATTCAACTTATCTCTGGTGTGGTGTATTGTGTCAATCAGGGTATTCCTTGCAACCACTCCCTTCTCTTTTCCCCCTCCCCCCTCTTTCCTCAAACAGGTTAAACTGCTACAATTCAGTACAGGCATCATTTTCAAATCTAGGTTCTTAAGATTTCTCTCTCTCTTCCCCCCTTGGCTGACCTGGTGTGACTTAGTGTAAGTTTCTTCATTGTATGGATCTTTCACTGTTTTTTGTGTAACTGAATGACCTGCAGCTAAATTCTGGTTCTGCACAGACTGCCCTATTTTTTCAGAGGCTCTATAAGTAGCTAGTGACTTTACTGAATTTCTGTGGTAATATTTGTGTTTAAACTGAACCTGTACCTAGAGAAAGTGTATAATCAGAGCTCCTCCTTGCTGCATGTGTTTTTTTAATGTTTAAATTGCACACACACATTGAAGAAGTGCTTTTATGACTTGAATAACTTGGGCTAGCTATACATGAAGTGCTTTTACTGGCAATTTTCCAGTTGTACAATTTGAATAATTGATTTAGTTTTTCTGGTATATCTTCAAAATCTGGCAAGTGTTTATTCATTGCATTGCTCTCTTGCTTAGGTTTCTTAGCTATAAATCTTAGTTCATTCTGAAGTATGCTACTTTACCCCCCCACCAAACCTTTCTGAATGCATTATTATATAATAAATGCCTGTTGTTGCCTTCATGCTTGCCCTAGAATTTCTGCTTTTCTCTTTTCCTAGTTGAACTCTACAGTGCCCTACAAAACGGAGTCTACAGGACTGCAATCAGTTTCTCTCAACATTTAAACAGAGTAGCTTACACACAAAAAGCATTTGTTAAGCTTTTACTTACAGTGCTTTGTAATTAAGCAGGTCACCATATTGGTCAGCCATAGGGCTCTTTGTTTCTACTTGAGTGGTTGCCTCCATCCCCTGTAACTGAAGTAAATTGACTCTTACATTAAGAGCTGTAATACTTACCTTATAGCTTTAGGACACCTTAGGAAACCTTGTAAACTGCAATAGCCTGACATTTGAACAAGTAACCCTTGTAAAAATTCCCAAAATTGTATACTGTTGGTCTGTCTTTCCTGCTAAACATAAGTGAAATTTACAGTGCTGAGTGCAAGTAACATTAAAATTAAAGTACTGAGTGCAAATAACACAGTGCTGAGTACAGATTTTAGGCCCTTACATTCAACTTGTCTCTGGTGTGGTGTCTTGAGTCAGTCAGGGTATTCCTTGTAACGACTCCCTTCTCTTTTCCCCCACACCCCTCTTTCCCCAAACAGGTTAAACTGCTACAATTCAGTACAGGCATCATTTTCAAATCTAGGTGCTTAGGATTTCCCTCTCTCTTCCCTTCTTGGCTGACCTGGTGTGACTTAGTGTAAGTTTCTTCATTGTATGGATCTTGTTTTTTGTGTAACTGAATGACCTGCAGCTAAATTCTGGTTCTGCACAGACTGCTCTATTTTTTCAGAGGCTCTATAAGTAGCTAGTGACTTTACTGAATTTCTGTGGTAATATTTGTGTTTAAACTGAACCTGTACCTAGAGAAAGTGTATAATCAGAGCTCCTCCTTGCTGCATGTGTTTTTTAATGTTTAAATTGCACACACACATTGAAGAAGTGCTTTTATGACTTGAATAACTTGGGCTAGCTATACCTGAAGTGCTTTTGCTGGCAATTTTCCAGTTGTACAATTTGAATAACTGATTTAGTTTTTCTGGTATATCTTTAAAATCTGGCAAGTGTTTATTTACTGCATTGCTCTCTTGCTTAGGTTTCTTAGCTATAAATCTTAGTTCATTCTGAAGTATGCTACTTTACCCCCCCCCCACCAAACCTTGCTGAATGCATTATTATATAATAACTGCCTGTTGTTGCCTTCATGCTTACCCTAGAATTTCTGCTTTTCTCTTTTCCTAGTTGAACTCTACAGTTCCCTACAAAACGGTGTCTACAGGACTGCAATCAGTTTCTCTCAACATTTAAACAGAGTAGGTTACACACAAAAAGCATTTGTTAAGCTTTTACTTACAGTGCTTTGTAATTAAGCAGGTCACCATACTGGTCAGCCATAGGGCTCTTTGTTTCTACCTGAGTGGTTGCCTCCTTCCCCTGTAACTGAAGTAAATTGACTCTTACATTAAGAGCTGTAATACTTACCTTATAGCTTTAGGACACCTTAGGAAACCTTGTAAACTGAAATAGCCTGACGTTTGAACAAGTAACCCTTGTAAAAATTCCCCAAATTGTATACTGTTGGTCTGTCTTTCCTGCTAAACATAAGTGAAATTACAGTGCTGAGTGCAAGTAACATTAAAATTAAAAGTGCAAATAACACAGTGCTGAGTGCAGATTTTAGGCCCTTACATTCAACTTGTCTCTGGTGTGGTGTCTTGAGGCAATTAGGGTATTCCTTGTAACCACTCCCTTCTCTTTTCCCCCACCCCCCTCTTTCCTCAAACAGGTTAAACTGCTACAATTCAGTACAGGCATCATTTTCAAATCTAGGTGCTTAGGATTCCCTCTCTCTTCCCCCCTTGGCTGACCTGGTGTGACTTAGTGTAAGTTTCTTCATTGTATGGATCTTTTACTGTTTTTTGTGTAACTGAATGACCTGCAGCTAAATTCTGGTTCTGCACAGACTGCTCTATTTTTTTCAGAGGCTCTATAAGTAGCTAGTGACTTTACTGAATTTATGTGGTAATATTTGTGTTTAAACTGAACCTGTACCTAGAAAAAGTGTATAATCAGAGCTCCTCCTTGCTGCATGTGTTTTTAATGTTTAAATTGCACACACACATTGAAGAAGTGCTTTTATGACTTGAATAACTTGGGCTAGCTATACCTGAAGTGCGTTTGCTGGCAATTTTCCAGTTGTACAATTTGAATAATTGATTTAGTTTTTCTGGTATATCTTTAAAATCTGGCAAGTGTTTATTTACTGCATTGCTCTCTTGCTTGGGTTTCTTAGCTATAAATCTTAGTTAATTCTGAAGTATGCTACTTTACCCCCCCACCAAACCTTTCTGAATGCATTATTATATAATAACTGCCTGTTGTTGCCTTCATGCTTACTCTAGAATTTCTGCTTTTCTCTTTTCCTAGTTGAACTCTACAGTTCCCTACAAAACGGTGTATCAGGAATGCAATCAATTTCTCTCAATATTTAAACAGAGTAGGTTACACACAAAAAGCATTTGTTAAGCTTTTACCTACAGTGCTTTGTAATTAAGCAGGTCATCATATTGGTCAGCCATAGGGCTCTTTGTTTCTACTTGAGTGGTTGCCTCCTTCCCCTGTAACTGAAGTAAATTGACTCTTACATTAAGAGCTGTAATACTTACCTTATAGCTTTAGGACACCTTAGGAAACCCTGTAAACTGCAATAGCCTGACATTTGAACAAGTAACCCTTGTAAAAATTCCCAAAATTGTATACTGTTGGTCTGTCTTTCCTGCTAAACATAAGTGAAATTACAGTGCTGAGTGCAAGTAACATTAAAATCAAAGTACTGAGTGCAAATAACACAGTGCTGAGTGCAGATTTTAGGCCCTTACATTCAACTTATCTCTGGTGTGGTGTCTTGAGTCAATCAGGGTATTCCTTGTAACCACTCCCTTCTCTTTTCCCCCACCCCCTCTTTCCTCAAACAGGTTAAACTGCTACAATTCAGTACAGGCATCATTTTCAAATCTAGGTGCTTAGGATTCCCTCTCTCTTCCCCCCTTGGCTGACCTGGTGTGACAGTGTAAGTTTCTTCATTGTATGGATCTTTTACTGTTTTTTTGTGTAACTGAATGACCTGCAGCTAAATTCTGGTTCTGCACAGACTGCTCTATTTTTTTCAGAGGCTCTATAAGTAGCTAGTGACTTTACTGCATATCTGTGGTAATATTTGTGTTTAAACTGAACCTGTACCCAGAGAAAGTATATAATCAGAGCTCCTCCTTGCTGCATGTGTTTTTTAATGTTTAAATTGCACACACACATTGAAGAAGTGCTTTTATGACTTGAATAACTTGGGCTAGCTATACCTGAAGTGCTTTTGCTGGCAATTTTCCAGTTGTACAAATTGAATAATTGATTTAGTTTTTTTGGTATATCTTTAAAATCTGGCAAGTGTTTATTTACTGTATTGCTCTCTTGCTTAGGTTTAAAGATTTAAACAGAGTAGGTTACACACAAAAAGCATTTGTTAAGCTTTTACTTACAATGCTTTGTAATTAAGCAGGTCGCCATATTGGTCAGCCATAGGGCTCTTTGTTTCTACTTGAGTGGTTTCCTCCTTCCCCTGTAACTGAAGTAAATTGACTCTTACATTAAGAGCTGTAATACTTACCTTATAGCTTTAGGACACCTTAGGAAACCTTGTAAACTGCAATAGCCTGCTCGTTAAGCCTGCGCTCGGGCTCTCTTCGCTCCACTCCCTGCCCCCAATTCTCTCCCACCCCCAGTACCTCTAAATTTATAGTACTATAGCCACTCCCCCACTTTCTAGATCCTATCTGCTTTCATCTGGGATGATTCCACCCACCCCCATTCTACTACCTACATTGTAATAGCACCTATTAGCTTTCATCTGGTATTCTCCCATCCCCCTTCCAGTACCTTTACCTCACCACTCTATCTTCTGGTGTTGCATCACCAGGTAAAACAAAGTTCCTTCACTCACTAGCTGAATGACATATAATGATATACGCCTCTTTACTACCCCTCTTGTTCACGCCATACCTCCTTACCTTGTATGAAAACCAGTTTCTCACGGGATTTCAGGTCCCAAAAGGCCATACTATCACCCCAGCTGTAAAACCTTCCACATTCAACCATACTTACAGTACCAGATCCTATCCAACATCTTGTTCAGTCTATCAACATCTCAACCCCAGGCACATTAGCTCTAGATCCGAACACTACCACAAACTAATAAACAAATTCCTGAAATTCATCACCAAGTATATACTCAACCTAATACTTGGTGGTGATATTCACCCCAACCCTGGCCCACTCACTTCAGATACACATACCCCCTCTACTTGTAATCTAAGCTACAAACCTACAATTAATAGGCCAACTAACTCTCTCCTAGTCTGTCATCTCAGTATTAGAAGCATTAATAACAAGGTACATGAATTGCATGCACTTCTGGATGTCCAGTCCCCTGAGATTCTCTGTTTATCTGAAACCTGGTTAAAACCTAACACTAAAGACAATGAAGTGTTACCACCTGGGTACAACATACACAGGCTGGATCGTGCTTCGAGGAAGGGGGGTGGGGTAGCTGTACTCTATAAATCTGAGTTGAATGTCACCATAGATGTAATACAACCTCCTCGGATTAATAACTCGGAGATTCTTGCCACCAAATTGCAACTTAATAAAAATAAATGCATTAATATCATCTGTTTGTACATTCCCCCAGGTAACAATATATCTACACTGGCTATCATGTCACTACCCCCAAGAAACCCTATACTTGGAGACTTTAACATAGACTAGGGCACCTGTTCCTTAGAATCAGAATCCCCAACCACCCATATTAACCTGCATGCATTTACACAAATCATATCCACCCCTACCAGGATAGGTAAACCCAACCTAAAAGAAAGTATACTTGACTGGGTACTCATAAACCGTCACCCCCAACTGTACACCTCTGGTACCCTCCTTAATGGCCTAAACGATCACATTCTCACATATGTAATTAAGCACAAAACCATTAATTCAAAACAACCTTTACTCAGAAAGGTTAGAAACAATAAAAACTTTGACCCTGCCAAATTCCAACAAAAACTAAACTCATGTAATTGGTCTATTCTAAAACACCTCCCCTTATAGGAAGCAGTAGCATACTTTAACAACAGATTCCTTGAGATCCTTGATTTGCATGCACCTGTTCATTCAAAGAGAATCAAGGCAAAAACTGCACCATGGCTTTCTATAGAGTCTAAACTCAAAATTACCCTTAGAAACAAAGCATGGGCTTTATGGCGTTCTTCTAAAGACCCTCAAGATCACATTAAATACAGGCAATCCAGGAATGAAACCAAAAAATCAATTTTACAAGACAAAAAACAATACTACTGTAATTTACAGACAGTAAGCCAAAATAACCCTCAGAAGTTTTGGGCAGGTTTAAATAATCTACTACATCCTGGACAAACTTCAACCCCAATCCCTGCTACTATTGATAAAACCCCTGAAGATGTTTCTGATAGTTTTAACCAATTCTTTACTGAGAAAATTCAAGCCCTAGCTAGCCAACTACCTCCTAGCTCCCCTGGTCCTGAAAGTAGCACCCCTAGAAACCTACTTGCATTCAGCTTCCAGCCAGTCGCCACTTCACTTATCCGTACCTTGATCAAAAAAATTAAAACCTACTACACTTTCTGCTGATCAACTCCCTGCCAAGTACCTACAAAAATCAGCTGATGCTATTGCTTACCCCGTCTCAATACTAATCAATAGAACCATAGTAGAAGCTAAAATTCCCACCATCTGGAAAATATCCTATGTAATCCCACTTCACAAAGGAGGCAGCTCTACTGAATTCTCCAATTATAGGCCAATAGCTATACTCTCTCCACTTGCAAAGATTATGGAAAAATGTATTCATAGACAACTCATGCTCCACCTAATCCAAAATCGCCTTATGGCAGACACTCAGCATAGCTTCCGTCCTCATCACAGCGCTACTTCAGCCCTCCTAGCCTTTACTAACACCATAAACCATAATCGCAACAATAATTATATATCCTCAGCCCTCTTTTTGGATCTTTCCAAGGCATTCCATATGGTTGATCACCAACTTTTAATCCACACCCTGCAAACATTCTGTCTAGATACTGGAGCCCTCCAATGGTTTCAATCCTACCTGAATGGTCGACAGCAGGCTGTCCTCTGGCAGAACAAACTCTCTAACCTTCTACCTAACACCCTCGGAGTACCACAAGGCTCTATACTAGGGCCCTTGCTGTTCTCCATCTTCATTAACGACCTTTATACTGCCATCCCAAAAGTCAGCTGTATCCAATATGATGATGACGCTACTCTGATTTGCTCAGCCACATCTCCAGTAGAGTTATGTTCAGCTACCCAGACCACCTTTAATACAATAGAAAACTGGCTTTCTGAACATTGTCTGATCCTAAATCCCAAAAAAACTAAAATGCTGTTATTTTCACCAACACGTAGGTCTACCGCTTTCACCTTTACCATAAAATCAAATGATGGCACAATAATCTCCCCTGACTCATCTACAAAACTATTAGGTGTCATCATAGACAATAATCTAAAATTTGACCTACATGTTAACCAAACTATTAAAACAATCAATAAAAAACTAGGGTCACTTTACAGAATAAAAGCCTTCCTAACCCCTTCAGCTAAAATTGCCATAGCTCGCTCTCACCTTCTTTCAACCCTTCTGTATGCATCCCCTCTACTCTCGAATTTGAACAAGACTGTCCTTAACAAACTCTCAATTTGCTACAACCACATTGCCAGGTTTGCCACTGGGCTGCCTTTTAGGACACATCATTGCATCAATCTAAATCAGCTTGGTTGGCTTGAACTACCCAGCCTAATCCAGTATAACCAACTGATTATGGTCTATAAAATCCTCTATAATCTGGACAATACTCCTGCACTTAAAAATATTATCACCCCCTATAACAATCCTAGACTACTTCGATCCTCTAAAAAACTACTAATTCAGACTAGCAAAATTAATAACACAGCCAGTGATTCTCTCTTTGCAAACTCTGTAAGTAGATCCTGGAACTCTCTTCCAGCTGATATTACCTTACTTTCCACCTTAGGTCAATTTAAAACTAGACTCAACATTTGTCACTTAACTGGCTATGTCATTGTATCAAGCCTGGCTAACTCTCTCTAGAATGTGTAAAAATCTGTTAACCAGTTTACTGTGTAATTTCATTTAATCCTGACTTGTGCTCAGGATTAACTGTAACCTGTGGAACTTGTTTAACTTGCTTACTTATGTAATCTCTGTAAATAGTCTGTTTGTAATATGTAATGCTGATATTATGTAATGCTGTATCTGCTTACCCTTGGAGCTTTTCTCCCCGGGCCTCTGCTGAAAATGGACATGCATCCAGTCGGACTATCCCGGTCAACAAATGTAAAATAAAAAAAAATAAAAAATGGTATAAAAATCTGGCATCATTGAGATGTCTGTTGGCCTCAGTTTCATAATCAGACCAATTCATAACCACTATAGAGCCCCCTTTGTCTGCTTGTACTATAACCAGAGCTTTCCTACTCCTAAGCTTCCATAGTGCCTCCCTTTCTAATTGGTTTAAGTTGTTAGAAAGCAAACCCTCACTAGTATGTCCACCAAAATGTAATTCTTTAAGTATACACTTCTGGAATATCTCGACATGTTTGTTCATGGGTGGCATAAAGCTGGAAGCATGGAATTTAAAGCCCACCTCTTTGGGTTCAGTGTGGTTTTCTGAATCTCTGAAAAAAACTTTTAAATTCAGAAGCCTACAAAAAGACAACAAATCCTGTACAAAATCACATTCTGAGACAAAAAAACTGGGTATGAAGTTTAATCCTTTATTTAATAAATCATATTCACTGGCTGATAAAACAACAGAGGAAATATTTATGACATTGTTGGTCGTTGTTTCAACTCCAAAAGTTGCAACATAGTCTCTACTGTTAGGCTGGGATTGAGCTCTACGTTTGTGTTTTCTAACCCCCTATTTTGTATGCCCCCAAAGGGATTTTGTCATTAACCAAGCTCACCAGCCTGAACATAAACCCCTACGTCATGAGATGGGTTGCTAATTGGCTCATGGACAGAACCCACATGGTAAGAGTTGCAGAAGCTAGGTCTGACTCTAAACCGGTTACAAGTGGCGTTCCCCAGGGCTCAGTCCTAGGACCCCTCCTGTTCGGCATATACTTCTCAGAGGTACAGGCAAGCACAGGAGGACTATGGCTGACCAAGTTTGCAAATGACTGCAAACTAGGGGCTATAATTGACTATCTGGCTGACACAGACATCCTCCAAAAGGGTCTCACTGAGACAGATACCTGGTGTCAAAACCATGGCCTCAAGCTAAATGCCAAAAAATGCATAGTCATCCCCTTTGGAAAAAAACAAAGTACCCACAAACTACCACATATGTGGTAGCCCCCTAAATACAGAAGACGTAATAAGGGATCTGGGGACCCAAGTAGATGGTAACCTCTCCTTTGATAATCACATTGCCAAAATGGTTAGAAAATACTTCTATGTGGCCCACCTAATCACAAAAGGGTTTGCATCCAGATCGAAAGAGGTCATTGGGCCCCTCTACACATCACTCATCAGACCCATCATAGAGTACAATGCCCCATTTGGGATGTACCTTACAAGACACCTGCAACAACTGGAAAGACCACAGAAGTTCCTTACCAAGAGGATCACTGGCCTCAAGCAGATGCCCTATGCAGTTCAACTGAAGAAACTCCAGCTGTACTTGGTTGCATACCGCCTACTCAGAGGTGATCTCTGCCTGACATACAAGGCCATGTCCAACCCTGAATTAATGGACATGCTCCACCTAAAGAAAACCATATCCCCTCGAGCCACACGTTCCAGGGATCTAAACCTCACCACAACAATAAATAGGATGTGCTGGAGGGATAGATTCCTGTCCCAGAGACTTCCCATGCTCTGGAACAAAATTCCAATCTACATTAGGCAGAGCTCTTTGCTAACCCTCTTCAAGAGAAACCTTGACGAGTGGATGGAAAACAGAAAGTTTACCCCAGGGATCACTTCAATGGCTCTGCTGGACAGAGGCACAGGGAACTAATCTAAGGGGATGGCAAAAGCCAACACATTCTGGCTAGGGTTATAAATGCCTCCGGGCAGATAGCCTTGTACCTACCTATGAACCTATGAACCAAAAGACCATCCTGAGACAGACAGCACTTGTGCACTGGTGATGTCTGAGAAACCTCATTTTCAGTGTCAGTATGGGAAGATAAATCATCTCCTGAACCATCACTGATGGTCTTTTTTCAGGATAGATTTTCTTTTTCTTTTTTGTCTGGGAGTCTGTTCCTTAGTTCTAAAAACGTAACATTTTTTGTTTGTTCAAAAGGATGACCCTGATTATAGTCATGCTGAGTATATTTACGAATCTTCCTAGCTTTCAACTCATTTTCAAAATGTAGCAAATCACCACTTAACTTTTTTAAACATTCCTTATATTGAGGTTTATGTTCAAATTGCTTAGCTTCAAGACACCATATTACAAACATCTATATTAAGAATTTCAATCCTACGTTCATGAAAGGCATGTAAAGCCTTAACAAATTCCATGGAGAAATTTTGTTGGATGCTGGACCAATTTGAGAGTAATACCTTATCCGGCTGCCCCACTAAAGGCTTCAACCGAGAATGACAACCATCATCTTGGGTATTATAGGGTATTACAAGTGTTTAACATCTGGGTCTCAACACATGGTTATGATCTTTGGTTTAACTCTGTGTTAATTCGGTTGCATTTGTACTGGGTTAGTTATTGTTTTTTGCTGTTAAGGTAGTGGAGGTTAGGTGTAGATATTATACACAGTACAAAAATTAAATCATAAGCATTTGTGACCCTGTTTTTGTTTGGTGTTAAATAATATATTAAGACAGTGGCCCTTCATCCTACAAATATGGATCTTTTAACTATTTTGAAAGGTTTATTGATAGATAAGGAGGATATTGGCATTTTTGAATCTCTTGGGACAAGTCTACCAACTAATAGTTTGCAACCAACCCAAGATGATGGTTGTCATTCTCTTTTTAATAATATTTTCAAAAATATGAAGGCCCTTAGATCCAGTGTTTGGCATGCTAGGCTATTTAAAGCGTACATCCAGAAGGGAATCACCCCAAGGAGTTTAAGAATTCGGTTGAAGCCTTTAGTGGGGCAGCCGGATGAGGTATTACTCTCAAATTGGTCCAGCATCCAACAAAATTCCTCCATGGAATTTGTTAAGGCTTTACATGCCTTTCATGAACGTAGGATTGAAATTCTTAATATAGATGTTTCTATGTGTCATGAGCAATTTGAACATAAACCTCAATATAAGGAATGTTTCAAAAAATTTAGTGGCAATTTGCTACATTTTGAAAATGAGTTGAAAGCTAGGAAGGTCCGTAAATTTAACAGAGATCAGCATGACTATAATCAGGGTCATCCTTTTGAACAAACAAAAAATGTTAAGTTTTCTAGAACTAAGGACCAGACTCCCAGACAAAAAAGAAAAAGAAAATCTATTCTGAAAAAGACCATCAGTGATGGTTCGGGAGATGATTTATCTTCCAGTACTGACACTGAAAATGAGGTTTTTCAGACATCACCAGCGCACAAGCGCTGTCTGTCTCAGGATGGTCTTTTCGTTAATGACAAAATCCCCTTAGGAGGCATACGAAATGGGGGGGGGGTAGAAAACATAAATGTAGAGCTCAATCCCAGCTGAACAATAGAGACTATGTTGCAACATTTAGAGCCGAAACAATGACCAACAATGTCATAAATATTTCCTCTGTTTTATCAGCCAGTGACTATGATTTATTAAATAAAGGATTGAACTTCATACCCAGTGTTTTTGTCTCAGAAAGTGATTTTGTACAGGATTTGCTGTCTTTTTCTAGGTTTCTGAGTTTAAAAGATTTTTTCAGAGGTTCAGAAAACCACACTGAACCCAAAGAGGTGGGCTTTAAATTCCATGCTTCCAGCTTTATGCCACCCATGAACAAACATGTCGAGATATTCCAGAAGTATAATTACATTTTGGTGGACATACTAGTGAGGGTTTGCTTTCTAACAACTTAAACCAATTAGAAAGGGAGGCACTATGGAAGCTTAAGAGTAGGAAAGATCTGGTTATAGTACAAGCAGACAAAGGGGGCTCTAAAGTGGTTATGATTTGGTCTGATTATGAAACTGAGGCCAACAGACAGCTCATTGATGCCAGATTTTATACCAATATGCCTATTGATCCAACCTCACATTTTAAAATTGAAATTGATAATTTTCTTGACATGGCTATGAGTGAGGGCATCATTGATAAACAAACCCATTATCATCTTAAGGTTAGTGAACCCTCTTCCCAGTTTCTTTATTTGCTTCCTAAGGTACACAAAAACCTTCATAACCCTCCAAGGCGACAAATTGTGTCAGGTAGGTGGTTCCTTAACGTAACCCATCTCTGTCTACCTAACTCAACATTTGAAACCTTTATTGAAGGGCATTAGGGCTAGGACTAAAGATACGACAGAGTTTCTTACTATCATTGCTGACTCTCAAGTGGAAAATGAATGGTTATTGTGTATCTTGGATGTAACATCATTCTATACTAGCATCCCCCATTGGGCAGGTCTAATTGCATTGGAATTTTGGCTCACTGAACTTGATTTATACAATCCTGGGTTCAACACCTTTCTTCTCTGCCTGGTAGAGCATGTATTAACCAAGAATGTTTTTTTGTTCAATGGAAAATGTTATTTACATTTGCAAGGTACTGCTATGGGGGACGGCTTTCGCTTCCATTTATGGCTATCTGGAACATCATATGATTTATGACAGGAGCCATTACATCTTTATTGATGAAATGGATATCTGGCATAGGTACCTGGATGACTTGAAAATCTGATGCAGTTTATTTACAAGAGTTTGTTTGCTATCTTAACGATAATAAATGGGGTATCCAATTTACTGTTAACTCCAATAATAGGTCGATTCCATTTTTGGATGTTCTGGTCAATAAACAACATGATGGTACTTTAACCAGTACAGTTTATAGGAAGCCCTTTCATTCCAACTCACTACTACATGCATCCAGTTGTCATCCAAGTCACATTACGAGGAATATTCCAAAATCCCAATATATGAGGATAAAACGGATATGCTCAGGAGAGACAGATCTTGCATACTTCAATAATGATTTAACCCATAGGTTTGTGGAATGGGGCTATTCTGTTAAACACTCGATACACACAAGTTCGACTGTTGGCAAGATGCCTAGGGAGGAATTACTCACTTACCAAGGTTCCAAATTACATCAAGGATCTAAAATCAGATTTACTACCACTTTTGGCAGGAATACCAAGCATCTTACTCAGTTAATACAAAAACATTGGGATATTTTACTCTCTGATGAATATCTAGCTAAAATATTGGACAACAGATGTGCTTTTTCCTATCGAAGAGGGGTAACCCTAGGGAGACATTTAAGTTTTACAAAAGACATTCATCCTCTCGAGCTAAAATTCACCGTACCTTAGATGGTATCAAAGTGCCTGGTTGTTTTCCTTGTGAACATTGTGCCTTTTGTAGATATGTACTTAAAACCAAAGAGTTTTCTACCAAAAATACGTGTTTTTGAAATCCGGAACCTTATGAATTGCAGTAGCAGTTGGGTGATTTATTTGGCTGAGTGCCACTGCTCTGCATTTTATATAGGCCAAACATCTAAGTCCTTTAAATTACTTATTTCAGAACATTTGAGCAATATTAGAAACAAGGTTATTACCAACGACCTATACAAACATACCCTTGTTCACAAAATGGCAAATTTTCATTTTACCATCATTGATAAGGTTGTGGGTTCTAAGTTCTCTAAAATAAATGGCATGAACTCTTAAATAAAAAGGAAAGGTCATGGATTATTCGTTTAGGGGGTTTGTCCCCTCCAGGATTGAATTAACATCTTTTGTGGTATATACCATAAATAACATCAATAATCCACTTACTATGTTTGATTATAGGTCTTTGTAAGGTATATTTTTAGTTTATAGGGCTTGATTTTTTCAATAATGTTTGTCTCCTTTTTTCACAAATTTTTCAGGTTAACATTCCATATTATATTAAACATGTTTATGTATTTTGGTTTTGCGCTTCACTTTGATGCAGTTTTGTTGAGTTTATATTTTGTTGCAGGTGTGTTCTTGGCATTGGAACTACTAATTGTCTCTTTGTTCTCATTGGGGGAACAATTGAGGATTTTATGGATTTATTTTCCGCATTGATTAAGGTCTTTTGGGCCGAAACCGGTCTGCCTTGTGTTCCAATAAAGGTTGGATTCCTCATTTTGTGCTGGCCATTTTGTATTTTTACTATGGATTATCTTGGCCTTTGCACTTGCCGTCCATGAGTGGCTTTCCTTGGACTGTATTTGACACAATTCCCTAATCAGGCATTGTTGACAAACTCAAGAGGTTAGGTACAAACCCATATGTCACCCAATGTGTAGCCAACTGGCTCACAGTCAGGACCCAAGAAGTTAGAATTGGGGAGACCACCTCTGCAGTCACAAGTGGAGTCCCTCAGGGATCAGTCCTTGGACCACTCCTTTTTGGCATTTATTTCTCAGAAGTTAAAGCCAATGTCAGTGGTCTCTGGTTGACTAAATTTGCAGATGATTTCAAATTAGGAGCTGTCATTGAATCTCACACTGACACAAATGTTCTCCAGGGTGGGCTGACACAGACAAACAACTGGTGTCAGAGCCATGGACTAAAACTAAATGCCAAGAAAAGCATAATAGTATCATTTGTGAAGTCATCCATCCCTGGTAACTATTATATTGACAACACACCCCTTAGAGCTAACCCAGTAGTCAGGGACTTAGGGACAAACATAGACAGTAATCTAGCCTTTGACCATCACTTGTCTACAGTGGTGAGGAAATCATTCTATGTTGTGCAACTTATAAACAAAGGTATGGCATCTAAGTCCAAATAAGTCATTGTTCCACTGTATTGGGCATTCATCAGACCAATCATTGAGTACAATGCCCACTTTGGTATGCACCTAACCAGCATACACTGGAACATCCACAGAGGATCCTCACTAAAAGAATACAGGGTGTAAGCAATATTTCCTATGCAGACTGTCTCAAGGCCCTATCCTTGTATTCTGTCTCCTACAGAATTTTGAGAGGAGATCTATGCCTGGCATATAGGGCATTGTCAGACCCCACTCTAATGGACCTCCTGCATATCCACAGAACAAAACACCACCAGAATTACCCATTCTAAAGAATTACACCTTGCCTGTCATATAAATAGGACCTGCTGGAGAAATAGGTATATATCCCAGAGAATACCCAGTCTGTGGAACAGGCTCCCCATTCATGTGAAGCAGAGTTCCTCCCTAACCTAATTCAAGTTTCCAATTGGATGGAAACTGGAAAGTCATCCTTGGTTTGGCACCTATGTTTCTAATGGACACAGGTAACCTGCACATGGTTCTTCTCCCAGATCCATGTTTACACATCAAGTGTATCAGAACTTGTCAAAAATTTTGGATGCATAGCTAGGCTTAGCCTAGTAAACACCTATGAACCTATTGGCAGTGGCAAAGGTGAACAGGCTATGTATGCCTTGTAAGATTGCTCTAGCAAAGATAATGTCACCCTGGAGTGAATATCCAGCCTGTAATATTTGCAAAAGGTATGAACCAATGTCCATCTGGCAACCTCCAAAATAGCTTAAGTATCTCTTCCTTTTAAGAATGCCAACTGTAGTTGCAGTGTACTTGGTACTATGAGGTCTGACTTAGCATACCGGGGATTTCCTTTGGTATGAGCAGCAATACTAGATGCACTGCGAAAGCCATTTAGAAATTATTTGGGCACTGGTTCCCTCTTTTGTCCTCATATGTGGAGAGGGCCTACATGTCTTCATAGTCAGATTCACTGGATTCATCTGACACTTGTTCAGATAAAAACTACTGTTGACAGATCTCTTTTCCTTTTTGAGGGAATGGCTTGGCTTCCCATAATCAGCATGATAAGGTCTTCTGCCATTTTAAGCATTTGAGACTGAGGCAAGTGAGCAGGCACCTGAGAATGGGTAGTTGGTTTCTTGGGTGTGGTTGAACCCCTGGGCCTAAGGAACTTGGTTGTTTTTGAAAGAATGATAGCTGTGAAAGAAGGCATCAGTTTATGTCGGCATTCGGTGTTGCGAAGGATTTCCTCAGAAGCCCTTGCCTCCACAGCAGCTCCGGACCCATCCAAGGTAGAAACGACCGCAGGATCCTTAGACGAAGAAGAGTTCTGTGGCATACCAGACTCCAAAGGGTCTTGGTAGCAGCCTGCGAATTAACTGAAGTGGGCATCAGGGGCTGCGAAAGCATCTCACTGAGTTCCAGAGGACTGACTACCAACTTAATGGAAGCGTTGTCGGAAAGTTTGGTCCTGTACGGTCTGTCTCTGTCTTTATTTTTATGTTTTTTCTGAAGATCTGCTGTCGGATGACTTACTGAAGCCATATCAGAATTTGAGGACTGTAAACGGAAATATCTGGCTACAATAAGGGCCTGACAACAAATAGTTCTGGCGTTAAACAAAGCATAGACGTGACAATGAGGGACGGGGTGGTCTGGGCCTAGACAAGAGACTCCATAAGAGTGAAAGTCCCAGTGTGGTATTTGCTTTCCACAGCTGAGACAATTATTAACTTTTTCTGACATTGGTTAGTGCAAGAAAAAAGGATCCCCAATGGGGTACTTAGCTTTCAAAGACTTCAATTTGAAAATGAAACTCAGGTAGCTGCCGACCGGCACTCATGCAAACTGCTTCTGCTTCGGGCTCCACAGCAAGAAAGACTGATGTAATGGCGTCAGATGCCTGCCTTTATACCACTGATGACCTGACATCAGTCCTCAAGCAACAGCAACTGACGCAGAAATACTAAGTCTCTGGTATTTAGCCCAGCCGAGGGCTACCCTGGCAGGGATAACCCAAATGTGATGACTGCAACACTGAAGCAAGAAGAACATCCTAGTGTTTCTAGTGCTGTTTGTTTTGCGGATGTGCAAAAGATTCTTCTGAGGTTGCCTTATAAGTCAGGCATAGAGTGCCTCTCAGTAGCCTATAGAAGACTGAGTGCAGAGATAGGGCCTCTAGGTGATCTGTGTATGACAGGGTATTCATGCCCTAAATTCTCCAAGTGAGAAACCTTTGTGGGTGTTCCAACTGTTGCAAATGTCTGATTAGGTACATGCCTAAGATGGGTGTATTCAATGATGGGTCTGGTAAGGCTGAGTAGAGTGATAATTTCCTTGGACCTGGATGCCATACCCTTACCTATAAGTTGGTCAACAAAGAAATATTTTCTTACTCTCTTGGTCAAAGGTCAGATTACTGTCTATGTATGTTAGTAAAAAACACCAACTACTAAAAACTAGCAAAACAAAACAGAATAAAAACAAAGAAGCCTCCTTGAGTTTCATAAAATCTTTACTGGTGTCTCCTGGTACCTCAGCTCATGCCTTCATGGGATGAATTACAGACCAGAAAAAAACATTCCTCGTATAGTGCATCAATTAACACCACATTTTAAACACATTCATATTAAAGTGAAAACATCCCTTTAACCAAAGGACATGAAATGAGTTCAAGACAAACTACTGTTCCCATTATTTTCCATGTAAAATTAAACATTGGAATTTACTTCTAGGTTTAAACCTATTGGATGCAAAGTGTTAACATTAACAATGAATTTGGTTTCCAAAGCTAATAATTTATTCGTGAACATTTCACCATGTTGACATAAAGGTTTTCCCAATACACTAAAAAATGAAGTGTAATCTGATCCCCTATGACAAGTACAGAAATGGTTGGCAACTGGGCTATCCAATCTACTATGTCTGATATCCCCCAAATGTTCACGATGCGCGTCTTAACCTGTCTCTTTGTTTGTCCTATATACCATACCATTTTACAATGGGATACCCGTAGCCAATAACAGACACTACCCCACTAGAACTGCAGGTGAACCTAAGTAGGGCTCTATACACCCTATTATTAATATTGGTACCATTTAGATTCCTAACCTTGGAACAAACTTTACAACCTGAACAGGGAAAACACCCCACTTGAACATCTGTGTTTATACTTGGATTTCTGTTGTTAAGCAATTCCTTAAGATTCGAAAATCTACCATATGAGAAGGTGACCTTCTCAGGGAACAAACCTCTGGTAGTATCACCGTGTGACAATTGGCCAAATTTTTTTTACCAGACTACTTAACATTTCCGAAAAGGGCTTAAATCTACTAACAAAAAAACTTTTCTTCTTCATGATTGACTTGTACCTGATGATCACTCCTCCTTATAGACTTTCCTTTCTCATGGATGCCCAAAACTATTTGTTCTGTCCTATCCAATAAATCCACCCAATACCCCCTGGCTACTAACCTCTCCCTGACTTTCAAGAATTCTTCTGAAATCAAACTCTTATCATACGTATTATTGAAAATACGTCTGTACTCCCCTTATGGGAATGAATCCAATAAATGGGGGGGGTGCATGCTTGACGCATACAGAAAATTATTGGCAACCATTTACTTTGTATAAGGTCTAAACTGCACTTTCCCATCCTTACCAACATACAATTTTCAATCCAAAAATTGTATGAACTCTCTGTGACAGCTGAACATGAATGACAATCCAAAATTATTTTCTTCCAAATCAATCATGAATTTTTTGATGCATTCTATCTATTTATTGCCCTGTAGGATATATTAGAATGCTATTAGGTATTGGGTAGATGTAATTCTGCTTGTACTAGTTTAATGTTATTTAATTAAGTTTATAGAGCCAGTAGGACTGTGTCTTTAAAATGTAGCAGATGGTACTGCTGACGTCACTTTTGAATGTGTACACATGATCAGTGAATGCTTGGATGAATGAAAGTTTTGAAAATGGAATATTATTAGTAAGTATATAAACTTTGTGTTTTATAATTAATTATGTAAATGGTCTGAAGAAGCCACAGTTTGTGGTGAAAGCACTAACCTATTAATAAACGTTTTACTATAGTTTATGCTGTCTGGAGCCGTGCTTTATTTTACCATTATTTTTATCTTTGCTGCTGTTTGCTGGTTGCAATCGTGCTCATTTGCCAACTGGTTATTTCTTTATTTCTTGTTGTTTATTTTTTTGTTAGTTTAGTTAGTCAGGGACAGCAGGCAAGCTTGTCAGCAGAGTAGTATGGCAAGCTGACAAGGAGCCAGTTGGCTGAAATGTGCCAAGCTAAAGGACTGGTGCATTCCAACCTGACTAAAGCAGACATGACTGCCGCTTTAGTCACAGCTTCATCAAAGAACAGCAACCAGGAGAACAATCAGATTGGCTGTGGAGATGCACAACTCTCAGAAAATGGACAGCTCAAATGTCACAGAGGATTTAAAAATTTGTCTGGAGTTAAAGAAATTTGTGCTGAAGGCCAAGCATTTGGAAATAGAAGCAGTAGAAAAATGGAGACATCATGAGGCTGAGGAAAATGAGAAACTGCAACGTCTGCAGACTGAGGAGAAGAAGAGGCAGATGCAACATGACAAGGAGATCATGATTCTTCGCCAGAGTCATGGAGGTAATGCGAAAGGGAGTAACTGAACCCCAGAAGCAACAAAGGTCAGTAAATTTCTTCCAAAATTTACAGAGGGGGATAATTTTGATAGTTTCATTCATATGTCTGAAAGGGTATGTAAACAGCATAATGTTGACCAAGGGCTTTGGATATGGTTCCTGACCCCCTTACTCCATGATAAAGCTGTAACTCTTATATCTAACCTGTCTGATACTGATTGTTTAAATTATAATATTGTAAAAATCTGTTTGCTAGAATGTTTTAAGTTAACATCTGAAGCTTATAGGAAAAAGTTTTTGAGCAAAGATGCAAGGAAGATGAAAGTGTGTGTGAATATATTGCTGAACTAAGCACCTATTTTCATAGTTGGTTGAGTGATGTCAGGTCACCACTTCTGAAGGTCTGGCAGACCTTTTGGTGAGGGAACAAGCCCTTAGCTCTTTGTCTGAGGACATGAGAATCTGGTTAGCTGATAGACAATGCAATACTGCAGATGAATTGGGGAAGAAGGGAGACCTATACTTAGCAAGCAGGGCATCACTGCACAGGAAAGGGACACCCAGTGCTGCTCATGGGTCTAAGGGAACCCATGGTGGGCAGCCCAGACTGCCCCTACAGAGTCTGCCAGTACCAGGGGAAGCCACTAGTCCAGGTACACATCCAGGACCAAGAGTAAAATGTTTTAAATGCAACCAGTGGGGCCATGTAGCATATAAATGTCCAAGGAGGCAAGATGGGGAACAAAAGGTGGGAGAGCCAGTAAGTGGGAATGACAAAATGTCAGCAGTACATTGTCTTGAGAAAACAACAGGTCATATCCTATCTTAGTGAATGGGAACGAGGCCATTGCTAAGAGATACACAGCTACTGACCTAACCATTGACAAGCCTGCAATGGTTACAGAGGAGTAAACTGTAAAAATTACGCCTCGTAACTCCACCAAACAATGCAAAAGTACGAAAGCAAGGACCAGTGCAGGCTGAGATATATTCCACTTTATTGAACCACAAAACAAGAAAAACACGAACTGGTACACAAGAATGAACGCATTCACAATAACAGCGTTTTCGTCCAAATGGACTTCATCAGATAAAGTGCCTTGCTATTTTAAGATGTTCATTTTATATAACGCCAGTTTCCCCAAACACCAATCATTAATTCTTCCCAATATGAACCTACAAATCAACCTACAAGCTACTAAATAATTTAGTATTTCATCACTTCCTTTTTACAACTATATTTAATTCTTTGGTATATTTAAATAAATAAATAATAAATAAACTTTATCAAATTTATTTAAAATTCCCTATATAAGTTATTGACATGTTGTTAAAATTGTTTAAAAATTGTTTCTAAAAACTGTCCATTAAAACATTTGTTAAAAAATATATAGTTAGTCAGAGAACTACATGGATAGACATATGTTGTCTGAAATAGAGTAAAGGTGACACCTACTGTCAAAATCTAGTAATGCATACTAAGTCACCTTTTAGCTGATCTAATTTTCAGAAGTGGTAAAATAGAAATATATTCATTTAGCCCAGGCTTTTTGTTTGCCTCCAGGGCCACTTGCCACCATAATTCTTTATAGGCAATGTTTTCTTCCCAAGGGCCACCTCTTACATTCCTTTTTATTTGGTCTAGAACAAAGAAATGAAATTTGGCTCCCACACATGTTCTTGTGTGCCTATATAGTGCATTTGTTTATTTTCCTTTTTGGACGTCGTACATGTGTTCATAAATACGTCTCTTTAATGTCCTTTCTGTCTTTCCTATATAGAATGACGGACATTCCACACAAATAGCCAAATACACAAGTCCTATAGATTCACAGTTGTAGTACCCCTTACTTTTTATACACCTTCTCCTACTTGTCAAAAAAACATTGTCTCTATTAATAATGTGCTCACATTGTTTACATTTACCACATTTGAAAGTTCCTATCCTACCCCTAGTTCCTATTTGAGTTCCCTTATTATCATAATTATTATTTTCCATAATTCCTTTTATACTTGTTGTATTTTTAAATACCACTCTAGGTGTCTCCTGTGGTAATCCATCCAAATCCGTGAGGGCCCTAAATCTTTCCCATTCTCTTTGGAATACAAGTTTAATATTTTTGTTCAATAAATTGTATTCCAAGATCAAGGATTTTTGAAAATTTCCTACTTTGTTCTCCTCTGTTTTATCATGTTCACTATTTTTACTAAATATTGGTTGAAACCTTCCCTTTCTTCCCTCTTCAACTTCAGTTCTAATATTTTTGATGAATTCTAAAGGATATTCTCTTTCGAGAAACATTCGTTCCAACAAATCACATTCTACTTTAAATTTTCCTTCATTATTTGTCATTCTTGACCCCCTCACGAATTGCCCCTTCACTATGTTCTTTTTGCAATATATTGGATGGGCACTTTTGTAATGCAAAAAGGAATTCACATATGTTGGTTTTCTATATACACAAGTTTCAAAACTTTTATCTCTTTTTGTAATTTCTACATCCAAGTATTGAATATTAATTTCAGAAAAATTATAGGTGAATTTTAAAAATTCTGTAGTCTTTCCTATATATTCAATAAATTCATCCAATACTTTCTTACCCCCTTTCCAAAAAATTATAATATCGTCAAGAAATCTCTTGTATAAGGTCCAGCATTTAGCATAGGGGGACTTCAAAATATACTGTTCCTCCCAATTTGCAAGTACTAGATTAGCAAAGGTAGGTGCACAGGCTGCCCCCATTGCTACTCCTTGTAGCTGTTGAAAAAATTCACCATTAAAGGTTAAATAGTTATTTTTCAACACTATATCCATTAAACCTGTGCACACTACCTTTTCTTCAAGGGTCAATTTACTGTCCCCATAAACCTCTTCTTCAAACATTCTTATACCAGCCTCATAAGGTATAGACCCAAATAGGTCAACAATGTCAATGGTAACAAAAATCAGTTCTTCATCAAAAAGACTACTATTCAACCCTCTCAATAGGTCCCAAGAGTCCTTTAAAATGGCTCCTTTTTGTAACCATATATGCTTAACCTTTTGATCCACATATTTGGCTAGTGAATTAGTTTTGGACCCACCCGCTGAGACAATGGGTCTCAGGGGGGGGTCCAAACTGTTTTTGTGAATCTTTGGTATACCAAAGATGGCTGGTATTATGGGTTTTTCAATTTTCAGGAAGGCAAAGGTTTTCATAGTAAAAAGGTTTTCATTAAACATATCTTCTAAGGTATTATCAATACGTTGGTATGCTGTGTTAATTTCGGTAATTGAAACTTCACTATATTTAATTTCATTTCTTAGTATGTCATTCATCTTTCCTTCATATAAAATTACATCCATCACAACGATACCCCCGCCCTTATCGGGTTTCATTACCCTTACATTTTTATTAATTTTTAACTCCTCTAATATCTTATATTCATGTGGGTTAAGGTTGTAATGAACCCTATTATGTTTAACTCTTTTTTCAACCTTCCTAATTTCATTCTCCATTATGACTTCAAAATTCTTCAGCTGATTATGAATCGGGGGATTGAAAGTAGATTTCTTAACTATTTGATTTTTATTATTAGTAGTATTCCCTATTCCCCAGGTATTGGTAACACCTATCCCTTCTTTATGGAATAACAGTTCCAGGTTCATTTTCCTTAAAAAAGTTTCATATCTATTAAAGTCTGGGTAGAATTGCCTTGGGTAAGTGGTATGAATTTAAAACCCTTCTCTAATAGTTTGAAGTGCTGTACTTCTAACACAAGATTACTAAAATTGCAAATGGTAAACCCTTCAAGGGTATTTTTGTTGTCTTTCACTTCTATTTCAGGTAAATTCTCATTTGGGTGGGGGTTCTCTAATAGAATGGTCTCCCCCTCCACCTTCTCCCCCCTCATTTCTGAAAATTTCCATAACCCCTATTATTTTCCCATCTCTCTCCATTATACCTTTCAAGGGGTGGAAATTCTACATCATATTCGTTTCCAACTCTCTCATTACTTTCCACATTTTCAAAATAATTTTCTACCACCTTTTTGTTTTTGTTATAATAATTATTATTATTATTGTTATAATACTGATTCCTATAAAGTGGGGGTTTTGGGTAACAAACCTGATTTTCATATTCATAAATATCCCTTCTTAGTTTATCCATTTTCCTATCCACCAAAACTTTACATTTATTGTCAACATCATCTTTTAATTTAAAATATTTCTGTCTTTCCATTTCTATTTCAAACATTAAATCATCCTTGATAGCACCATCAAGAGAATCTATTTGTGCTTGTAGGTTGTCTAAATTCCTATTGTTCTCATCCCTAATCAATTTAACAATGTCCAGGCCACATCTATTGAAAACAACTAACAATTCTTTATGAAAAGTGGATCCTACTTGTACATTATTAGGATATTTCCAGGTCCTAAGACCTTTAGGAACAATATCCCGTTTTAAGCATTTATCCAAATATGCATTTTCAACAACAATACTTTTGTATTTATGCATTAACTTGTATAAATTGTCCACCTTTTTATTATAAGGGTCCATATTATTTCCAGTTGGTAATCTAACACCAGTAAGGTGAAAGCTGTATTGCGCTTGCAACCAGTCTTTCATTTCAATAGCGTTTTTATCACTAAAAGTACCTTTTGAAAAATTTCTTATGTCCTTTTGGTTCGTTTATTTCGACACACCGCCTTTCTGTGTATCACCACAAAGAATCCCCGGAGTAGCTGCGGGATTGAAGCCACTGCCATTTATATCCTCCATTTCTCGGGTGTTTCTTCCACCACTATACAGTTCTCTTTTTCGTTTGCTTCTCTGTCCGTTAGCCATTAGGTCTCCGTTTCCGGGTTCCTTGCCGCACGCTCCTCTCTCCTCCTGGTTCAGCATAGATTTACAAAGGGGCGTTAACAAGTCTATAAGCTCACTAAGCTGGCCAATGAGCTTCCTAGACTGCCCCGAGTCCATTGCCTCGTTAGTTCTCCCCTGCGTCTCCGCTTCCATATCACCACCACAAACCTAGTAAACTGTAAAAATTACGCCTCGTAACTCCACCAAACACGTGTTTTTCGTGTTTTGTGGTTCAATAAAGTGGAATATATCTCAGCCTGCACTGGTCCTCGCTTTCGTACTTTTGCATTGTTTGGTGGAGTTACGAGGCGTAATTTTTACAGTTTACTTGGTTTGTGGTGGTGATATGGAAGCGGAGACGCAGGGGAGAACTAACGAGGCAATGGACTCGGGGCAGTCTAGGAAGCTCATTGGCCAGCTTAGTGAGCTTATAGACTTGTTAACGCCCCTTTGTAAATCTATGCTGAACCAGGAGGAGAGAGGAGCGTGCGGCAAGGAACCCGGAAACGGAGACCTAATGGCTAACGGACAGAGAAGCAAACGAAAAAGAGAACTGTATAGTGGTGGAAGAAACACCCGAGAAACGGAGGATATAAATGGCAGTGGCTTCAATCCCGCAGCTACTCCGGGGATTCTTTGTGGTGATACACAGAAAGGCGGTGTGTCGAGCGCCGAAACGAACCAAAAGGACATAAGAAATTTTTCAAAAGGTACTTTTAGTGATAAAAACGCTATTGAAATGAAAGACTGGTTGCAAGCGCAATACAGCTTTCACCTTACTGGTGTTAGATTACCAACTGGAAATAATATGGACCCTTATAATAAAAAGGTGGACAATTTATACAAGTTAATGCATAAATACAAAAGTATTGTTGTTGAAAATGCATATTTGGATAAATGCTTAAAACGGGATATTGTTCCTAAAGGTCTTAGGACCTGGAAATATCCTAATAATGTACAAGTAGGATCCACTTTTCATAAAGAATTGTTAGTTGTTTTCAATAGATGTGGCCTGGACATTGTTAAATTGATTAGGGATGAGAACAATAGGAATTTAGACAACCTACAAGCACAAATAGATTCTCTTGATGGTGCTATCAAGGATGATTTAATGTTTGAAATAGAAATGGAAAGACAGAAATATTTTAAATTAAAAGATGATGTTGACAATAAATGTAAAGTTTTGGTGGATAGGAAAATGGATAAACTAAGAAGGGATATTTATGAATATGAAAATCATGTTTGTTACCCAAAACCCCCACTTTATAGAAATCAGTATTATAACAATAATAATAATAATTATTATAACAAAAACAAAAAGGTGGTAGAAAATTATTTTGAAAATGTGGAAAGTAATGAGAGAGTTGGAAACGAATATGATGTAGAATTTCCACCCCTTGAAAGGTATAATGGAGAGAGATGGGAAAATAATAGGGGTTATGGAAATTTTCAGAAACGAGGGGGGAGAAGGGGGAGGGGGAGATCATTCTATTAGAGAACCCCCACCCCAATGAGAATTTACCTGAAATAGAAGTGAAAGACAACAAAAATACCCTTGAAGGGTTTACCATTTGCAATTTTAGTAATCTTGTGTTAGAAGTACAGCACTTCAAACTATTAGAGAAGGGTTTTAAATTCATACCACTTATCCAAGGCAATTCTACCCAGACTTTAATAGATATGAAACTTTTTTTAAGGAAAATGAACCTGGAACTGTTATTCCATAAAGAAGGGATAGGTGTTACCAATACCTGGGGAATAGGGAATACTACTAATAATAAAAATCAAATAGTTAAGAAATCTACTTTCAATCCCCCGATTCATAATCAGCTGAAGAATTTTGAAGTCATAATGGAGAATGAAATTAGGAAGGTTGAAAAAAGAGTTAAACATAATAGGGTTCATTACAACCTTAACCCACATGAATATAAGATATTAGAGGAGTTAAAAATTAATAAAAATGTAAGGGTAATGAAACCCGATAAGGGCGGGGGTATCGTTGTGATGGATGTAATTTTATATGAAGGAAAGATGAATGACATACTAAGAAATGAAATTAAATATAGTGAAGTTTCAATTACCGAAATTAACACAGCATACCAACGTATTGATAATACCTTAGAAGATATGTTTAATGAAAACCTTTTTACTATGAAAACCTTTGCCTTCCTGAAAATTGAAAAACCCATAATACCAGCCATCTTTGGTATACCAAAGATTCACAAAAACAGTTTGGACCCCCCCCTGAGACCCATTGTCTCAGCGGGTGGGTCCAAAACTAATTCACTAGCCAAATATGTGGATCAAAAGGTTAAGCATATATGGTTACAAAAAGGAGCCATTTAAAGGACTCTTGGGACCTATTGAGAGGGTTGAATAGTAGTCTTTTTGATGAAGAACTGATTTTTGTTACCATTGACATTGTTGACCTATTTGGGTCTATACCTTATGAGGCTGGTATAAGAATGTTTGAAGAAGAGGTTTATGGGGACAGTAAATTGACCCTTGAAGAAAAGGTAGTGTGCGCAGGTTTAATGGATATAGTGTTGAAAAATAACTATTTAACCTTTAATGGTGAATTTTTTCAACAGCTACAAGGAGTAGCAATGGGGGCAGCCTGTGCACCTACCTTTGCTAATCTAGTACTTGCAAATTGGGAGGAACAGTATATTTTGAAGTCCCCCTATGCTAAATGCTGGACCTTATACAAGAGATTTCTTGACGATATTATAATTTTTTGGAAAGGGGGTAAGAAAGTATTGGATGAATTTATTGAATATATAGGAAAGACTACAGAATTTTTAAAATTCACCTATAATTTTTCTGAAATTAATATTCAATACTTGGATGTAGAAATTACAAAAAGAGATAAAAGTTTTGAAACTTGTGTATATAGAAAACCAACATATGTGAATTCCTTTTTGCATTACAAAAGTGCCCATCCAATATATTGCAAAAAGAACATAGTGAAGGGGCAATTCGTGAGGGGGTCAAGAATGACAAATAATGAAGGAAAATTTAAAGTAGAATGTGATTTGTTGGAACGAATGTTTCTCGAAAGAGAATATCCTTTAGAATTCATCAAAAATATTAGAACTGAAGTTGAAGAGGGAAGAAAGGGAAGGTTTCAACCAATATTTAGTAAAAATAGTGAACATGATAAGACAGAGGAGAACAAAGTAGGAAATTTTCAAAAATCCTTGATCTTGGAATACAATTTATTGAACAAAAATATTAAACTTGTATTCCAAAGAGAATGGGAAAGATTTAGGGCCCTCACGGATTTGGATGGATTACCACAGGAGACACCTAGAGTGGTATTTAAAAATACAACAAGTATAAAAGGAATTTTGGAAAATAATAATTATGATAATAAGGGAACTCAAATAGGAACTAGGGGTAGGATAGGAACTTTCAAATGTGGTAAATGTAAACAATGTGAGCACATTATTAATAGAGACAATGTTTTTTTGACAAGTAGGAGAAGGTGTATAAAAAGTAAGGGGTACTATAATTGAGAATCTATAGGACTTGTGTATTTGGCTATTTGTGTGGAATGTCCGTCATTCTATATAGGAAAGACAGAAAGGACATTAAAGAGACGTATTTATGAACACATGTACGACGTCCAAAAAGGAAAAGAAACAAATGCACTATATAGGCACACAAGAACATGTGTGGGAGCCAAATTTCATTTCTTTGTTCTAGACCAAATAAAAAGGAATGTAAGAGGTGGCCTTTGGGAAGAAAACATTGCCTATAAAGAACTGTGGTGGCAAGTGGCCCTGGAGGCAAATAAAAAGCCTGGGCTTAATGAATATATTTCTATTTTACCACTTCTGAAAATTAGATCAGCTAAAAGGTGACTTAGTATGCATTACCAGATTTTGACAGTAGGTGTCACCTTTACTCTATTTTAGACAATATATGTTTATCTATGTAGTTCTCTGACCAACTATATATTTTTTAACAAATGTTTTAATGGACAGTTTTTAGAAACAATTTTTAAATAATTTTAACAATATGTCAATATCTTATATAGGGAGTTTTAACTAAATTTGATAAAGTTTATTTATTGATTTATTTATTTAAATATACCAAAGAACTAAATATGGTTGTAAAAAGGAAGTGATGAAATACTAAATTATTTAGTAGCTTGTAGGTTGATTTGTAGGTTCATATTGGGAAGAATTAATGATTGGTGTTTGGGGAAACTGGCGTTATATAAAATGAACATCTTAAAATAGCAAGGCACTTTATCTGATGAAGTCCATTTGGACGAAAACGCTGTTATTGTGAATGCGTTCATTCTTGTGTACCAGTTCGTGTTTTTCGTGTTTTGTGGTTCAATAAAGTGGAATATATCTCAGCCTGCACTGGTCCTCGCTTTCGTACTTTTGCATTGGTTACAGAGGAGTACTACTTGCATGGGCAGTCTACTCCAGTCAGAGCTTTTAGGCGGACCCCATTCCAAATACCTTTGGCTAGGGTTCACCTTGACTGGGAGGGTAGAAAAAGAAGCCAGCAAGTAGATGTGTTTGAGGATATCCTTGCAGGTGTGCATGCGGTCACACACAGTCAGGCTTGGAGACAAGCATGTGGGTCTGGTAGCCTGGGGGAGACCCAGACAGACAGCACACTTGCAGCCAGGACTGGTCAGGTGATTACTTCAGAGAGGAAGCTACCCTGTAGCAATGACGCTGAAGGTGAGCCACAGCTGCTTGTGGGTACTGATGTTCCCTTGGATAGAGTGACTGCAAGGGCAGAGGTGAGTAATAGTAGTACCCAGGCTGACAGTGAGGCACTGCTGTCAGAGGATGCCAGACTTGTTGTGGAAGGGGAGCTGGGAAGGGTTACAAAGAGAGAGATGAGACAGGCTCAGCTCTCAGACCCTACATTACAAGGCCTGAGGGAGGTAGTTAGTGAGGCACCTAATTCTCAAGGGAAGGGAGAATCTGTATACTGGGACAAAGGGTTACCGTATAGAGAGGGGACCTCTGAAGCAGGGCTAGAGGGTGAGAGAATACAGCAGTTGGTAGTGCCCAGAGCCTACTATCTGGCACTTCAAGCCATAGCCCATGATATTCCCTTTGCAGGTCATATGGGCATAAAACGTACAAAGAGACACATTATGTAGAACTTCTATTGGCCTGGGGTTTCCAGAGCTGTAACAGGGTACTGCAGCACCTGAGAGCAGTCCAAAAGGTAGGCAAGGCAGGAGACATGGTGAAAGCTCCTTTGACGCCTTTGCCTGTGATTGAGGAGCCATTTCAGTGGGTAGCTATGGAATTTGTGGGGCGTCTGCATACCCCAAGTTCCCCAGGGAAAAAGTATATTCTAGTGGTAGTAGATTGTGCTACCAGATACCGTGAGGCAGTGGCTCTGTCCTCCACTGAGGCAGAACAGGTGGCAAATGATTTTTAGAGATTTTCAGCAGGGTCGGTTTCCCAAAAGAAATACTGACAGAGGAGCCAATTTCATGTCAGACATGCTGGCCTGTCTGTGGAAGTACTGTGGGTGAAGCACCTAAAGACCACCCACTACCATCCCCAGACTAATGGTCTTGTTGAGAGGTTAAAATCTACACTCAAGATGATGCTATGGGCATTTGCAGACCAGTTTAAGAGGAAGTGAGACAAATATTTGCCCCATCAGTTGTTTGCTTAGAGAGCAGTGCCCAAGGAATCCACAGGTTTTTCACCCTTTGAGTTGCTGTATGGGCATAGGGTGAGGAGACCTCTAGATTTGATTTGAGATGAGAGGGAGGTTGAGTGTGAATCCCACAGGGTGTCTGTTGTGGCATATGTCCTAAACCTCAGGAAAAGGTTCAGGGAATGCTCAGGCTTGGCCCAGGAGAACCGGGCAGAAATCCAACAGCGGAAAAAGGTCTGGTATGATAGGAATGCTCGAGCTAGACAGCATGCTGTAGCGCAGCAGGTAATGGTTCTCATTCCTGTCTGACACAACAAGCTGCAGGCAGCCTGGGAGGGACCCTACAAGGTGGTAAGAAAGGTATGTGATGTTAACTACATGGTAGAACTGCTAGGCGGGAGGCAGGGGTACAAATTGTATTATGTTAACATGATGAAACCTTGCCATGGTAGGGAGGCCCTTGTGCTGAGTATTTGCAGTGGATGGCAGGATGAGTCTGTGGGGGATCTGGTGACTGATGTCCTCAGTGAGACTCGAACTGACACCTCAGTGGAAGGGGTAGCAATGCCCCAGCAGTTATCCCCTACCCAGGTTTGAGAAATCTGAGCAGTCTTACAGAAGTTTGGGGACATGTTCACTGGGAAACCAGGGTGCACCCACCTGGTGCAGCAGCATGTGGATACAGGACCCCAAAGGCCTATTATGCAGGCCCCTGAGAAAGTCAAACAGACTCTGAGGGAGGAGATACAGGAAATGTTGGAACTATGGGTAATTCAGAAGTCCATCACTTCCTGGGCCTCCCAGTAGTACTGGTCCCAAACAAGGCTGGCAGCACCAGGTTCTGAGTGGACTACAGGAAGTCACACAGAGTCAGATGCTTACCCCATACCTAAGACAGATGAAGCCCTAGAGCAGCTGGATGGGGCTAAGTATCTTACCACCATTGAGTTTACTAAGGGTCACTGGCAGGTACCCTTGACTCCCAGAGCTAGATAGAGGTCAGCCTTTGTGATTCTTTTTGGCTTGTATGAGTTCACTAAGATGCTCTTTGAGATGAAAAATGCCCCAGTGACTTTCCAGAGGCTGGTAGATCATATCCTAGCAGAAGCAGGAGATTTTGCCCTTGCTTACGTAGAAGATATCGCCATCTGTGGCTATTCCTAGCAAGAGCACCTTCAGCATGTCAAGGAGGTGCTGGGCAGACTACAGAGGGCAGGGTTGACCATTAAGCCCAGCTAATTTCAGGTGGGTATGGCAGAGGTCTCCTACCTGGGACATAAAGTAGGGAGTGGTAAAATTAGGCCAGAACCTGCCAAGGTGGAAGCCATTCAGGCATAGCCTACCCCTGTTACCAAAAAGCAGCTGAGGGCATTCTTAGGAACAGCGGGGTATTACAGAATGTTTGTCCTCAATTATAGTGCCATAGCTGCTCACCTCATAGACCTGACAAGGAAAAACAAGCCACATAAGGCAGTGTGGACCTCAGCATGTGAGCAGGCATTCCAGAAGCTTAAAGGAGCTTTGGGAGGAACCCTTGTGTTAGCCAGTCCAGATTATAGCAAAGTATTTGTTGTGCAGGTGGGGGTTGTACTTAGCCAGGTTTCCTCAGAGGGAGAAGAGCACCCAGTGGTATATCTCAGTTGTAGGCTCCAACCCAGGGAAAAATGCTATGCAGCTGTAGAAAAGTAATGTTGAGCAATAGTGTGGGCACTGCAGAAACTTCAGCCTTGTCTGTATGGAAGGAAATTCACTGAAGTTACAGACCACAATCCCTTAACATGGCTACAATGAGCCAGCCAGCAAAATGCCAAGTTACTAAGGTGGAGCCTAGGGTTGCAAGCATATGATATGACAGTGCGGCATCACACTGGGGTTAGCAATGCCAATGCAGATGGAGTCTCAAGACAGGGAATGGCATAGCGCATTTCCAGATAGGTTCACCCTCTCAAACAATGTTTCTCAAAGGTCACTTGAAAAACTAGCTTGAGTTTTTGGGGACGGGTGAAATGTGACACTGACGGCCCAGCTATCTGGAATTTTGTAAATAATTCTATGTCATTTGTGAATATTGATATGATTTATACAGAACTGTATGTTATGTACTGAGCTTCAAGAATGTAACCACAGCATACCCTGCTGGAACATAGATTAACTTACAACACTTCAAGAAAATAAGCTGAAATTGTTTTACGATTGTGTTATCTCTCAGTTTCAGTGAAGCAGACACAATGTCTAAAGCTAGAGGTTTTTCTAGTGTCTTGGAGAGAAATAATTACTAGGTCTAAACTGTAAAAGTGTTTAACTGTTTTACAACTTCCAGTTCTGAGCAAATGGCTGAGAGATATGTATTTTTTAACACAGAGATGTTAATTTCTGTTAGCCTGGGAAATAAAGTCAGGTAACAAAGAATGATGTCATCCAGGCTCTCCCAGCGGTAATGTTTGAAATTAATTTAAGAACTCTCTCAGAGAGAGACTTTGAATTTTGTATCTTGTCTTGGACCTGGAAACATCCACTCAGTACTTCTGCCTGCGTGTTGGTTGTAAGTAAGACTTAGGGCATAATATCTCTCTTAGATCTAAATAGGAATATATAGTAAAGATTAGTTTAGATGTTTTCTGTATTTATTTGAGACTGCCCTAAAATATTCTTTAAAAATATTTCCTGTGATTTTGAACTCTGAAGTAACTGTGTTTGTTTATGAGTATTGTTTTCTTCTTTTATTATTTATTATTAAATATATTTAAACCTGTGTGGCTGATATTTGTAAGACCTATTTAAGCTCTTAAAGTACTTGCATATGTATTTTATTTATTATTTATTTATTTTACATTTGTTTACTGGGATATTCTGACTGGATACATGTCTTTTTCAGCAAAGGCCCGGGGAGAAAAGCTCCACATTGAAAAAATACAATAATTACATAAAAAAATAACAGTAGTACAATACTCACGTAACAATAAAAATAAAGATTTAGTGATATTGTACAGGCCACTCCTAAATAACCTTGCAAGTCATGGTCAAAACTATCATTTAGATAATAGTAACATTACACAGTAGGATTGGACACCCTTTGTAAGAGCCTTATAGTAGCTGATAAATAAGGGTAGCTGGTGGCAGCTTGTACTACCTAATAGTCTGGGCAGAAGTGGCATAGCTACTAAACCTGTGCCAGCCTTTTCCAGATGTGTGTGTGTGTGTGTGTGTGTGTGTGTGTGTGTGTGTGTGTGTGTGTGTGTGTGTGTGTGTGTGTGTTTGTATATCAATCAAAATTTCAGTGTGTGTGTGTCAGCTACTTGGGCAGGAGCACAAAGCACTGGTTGGACAGAGGGGGTGCTGGAGGTCTTAGCTTGGCCACTGCAATGTGATCTTAACCCTATAGTTGTGCCAGTGGGGAGTCTTATTGGGGATCTGGAGAAGGAGGGAGAAACCAACCCCAGACTGACTGTGATCTCTGTGTGCTCCTAAGGGAAATTGCACTTTATTGTGCGTGTACTTGTCATCTTCCCAGTGTGTACATCCCTCATTGTTGCCCTCATTGTTGCCAGTGGTGAGGATTGAGGCTCCTTGATTACTGGGCCAGTGCAGGGGCATCACAGGAACCACCAGGATTTGTGAACGGCAGCAAGAAAGTTCTAAAAAAGCATAGATAAGCAGCATTCTTATACTGGCTTGCTGAGATGCATTAGTGATTAGACGTATGCCACAGCAAGAAGGAAGGATCCTGGTCCTGAAAATTGTGCTAGATGTATGGATGAGATCCAGCATCTAAGTCCAAGTAATAAGGACTATTGCAACAATGATCTAAATTAATTCCTTATGAATGCATGTCTGAAGCAGGTATGAACCCTCATCAAAAATGATGCCACAATACAAACAAAAGATTAGAGACTTCAATAATTGGCTTAATTTCTTGTGACATTCAAAGGAGGTCCAATATATATCAGCCTGATAGGAAATGGCAGTCACTCCTAACTGCTTTGCCAGAGATGGCCTGCATCTATCCTGTGGCAAAAACCTTTTCTACCACCTAAGTGTCTTTTTCAGGCAATGTCAGCCTTCAAGTGCATCTCAACATAAAAAAAAAAAAAAAAAATCAAACTTTAGATAATATGAAGGCACCACTGCTCAATGCTAGGAGCCTTAAAAAAACTCCACTCTCTACAGGCACTCCATACCCTAGAATGCATCAATTGGACTCTCTGGCCCAGATAATTTGCACCCAGCTATGGCACCAAAATCCTGGACTTAGTTTTCACCAGTATGGGACAGCCCTGTTCCTTAACATTTGTGACTTCCTAACTAGTCAAACTGGACCATAAATCAATCACATTCTCCATAAGATGGAAGCTAGAAGCATCCTCCAATACTCTATATTCAGAGATTATACTAAAGATAATCTGCTCAAAATGAGTGAAGACCTGGTCAGATTCAATACCCCCTTCCTACCCAATCACTCTGCATATACAGAATGTCTTATCACCAAATTCTATGCACACATAAAAAGGTGCATTACTGCATCTGCTGCCATATGAAGTAAATACAATGCCAAATTTAAAAAATAAACCCCTATATTTTACCTTCCATCCTTCATAGATTCAAATTAAAATAGCTAACTCTGTGACTATAGTTATATTAATTGTAATGTAAGGTTTCAGTCTCTCAAATAACTACTTCCTTGCTGTTGGAATCATTTGGGTATACTTAAAAAATAAATAAAACTCATTTTTTTTTGACTAACAACAACCACAAGATATCTATCATTATGTATAAAGTATCACATCCATAGTTCTGTAGTTACTCTTGTGTAGTAACATCATCACTGCAGAACCCCCTCTTCTAAAGACCATACCACTTTTGCACAACACATCTCCATCTTCTTCCTTTGTGCTTCATCCACTATCTTTACATCTGTTAAATATATAACATCACTCAACAGAGTCTTGAATCACTGTAATACCATTAACCAGCACAACTGAAATCTTACGCTGCTAAAATTTAAAGAAATAATCTTTAAGGTATCCAACGTCTTCTTTTCTATCCTTCTTCAATATTTGCATTGTTTCTTTCCTTTGAGTACTCATCCTCTTACCAAAAGGTGTCTTTAGTTCTTCTAATCTCTCCAAATTATCTTCATTGCTTTCCAGTTGTTTTGTACAGTAAAAACACATTCTACAACATCATGTTCATGCTTATCTACTTCATCTTATGGATGTGTAGGCATAAATAACAATGTCTTATCACTCCCCAACTTCTGTCTCATTTTCTTTTAGATATTCTAGTGTATCTTCGCTTGATTTGATTCAACCTAAAGCCCGATTGCAAGAAAATAAATGACAATACTTAAAGAATCCATTTCATATAACCACTCTCCCCACATTGTTCACATCTGCTTTTTGAACAACCCTTTATTAAACAGCCCAAGTCTCCTCAAAAATAAGTTTTGGTTGCAAAGCATACTGTAATGTACCTCTGCAACTACATACATTTATTACATTATTAAAATTAGTTTGATTGCCTTTTAAAAACAAATCAACACTTCTTCCAGGCAGTTTGCAAAGGAAAAGTTAAGGAAGTATTCTACAGGTCAGGAAACATGAAAGTTAGCCTTTCTCAAGAAATGAAATCCCATCTTTTGTACATGAAAGTATTCTACCAGCAATTACAAGGTAAAACCTGATGTCTGTAGGACACATTTCTTCCTGAATTCTGATGGTTCGTACTGTAAGATTGCACAATTGTCTGCTTACAGAATATGCCCATAAATTTTGTTCAATATCTTTTTAGTCAAAAACCACTGAAATGAATGTTACTTTCTACAAAGAGAACATATTTGATTTCTTGTTACTTCCAAAGAGGAAGAAAATTCCTTTGATGGCACAACCTTCAAAACCTTTCACTGAGAGTGACAGTTTCCTCAAAATTCTTAACCATTTTCTTATAAACTTGTTGTTGTGTCTTTCGGCTTTTCCCGGTTAGGGGTCGCCACAGTGGAACTCCGGTCCGCTAATGATTGGCAGTAGATTTTTACGTGCCGAGTTGCCGGCCCTGACGCACAACCTTCAACGAAGGTACGCCCATTCACACATGTCTCCACACAGAAGACGCTTTAGCTGAGAATCGAACAGAACAACGTCTTACTGTGAGGCGACAACGTTACCGCAGCACCGCCACAGTTCAACCATTTTCTTATAAACTAATTCACTGAATTATGTATGTGACCCACTTCAAAAATAATTTATCAGTAGAGGAGTATTATCACATCAGCACAAAAAAAATGCAGAATTTACAAGACAACTGCATGCAGGACACACTACAGCAATGATGTCTAAGATAAGAAGGTTGATTTTTTAATCATGAGGGGGAATTGTTACAGTATACTAAATATGCAATTACAAGTGCTGCCGTAAAGAAACCAGGATTCAATTTCTTTTAGGAATTCTTGCTTATCCTTTACATTATTCAATATGTTCCCAAAGGTAGGGTAGCAGTGCTGAATGCAACATTTCTTAATGGACACAGTAGTAGACTTAATTTGTTCCTGCATTCTGAAAATATAGCTAAAGATCCTTGATTTCTACTATTGTATTTCATTTATTTTCACTGTTGTGATTTTCAGATCTGTTTTCTTCTCATTAACACCTTTAGTTTCTACAATATGATTCCCTTACTTAACAACTTATGTTTCTGAAGTGCATTTATTTCTGACCAGATACAGCCAAAGACACTTAAAATAAATTTCAGATAAAAGAGACTGTTACAGGCTAGACAACTTTTTGCCACACAGAGTCAGACTGATCCAGCAATTAGTGTTACTGATTCACAGTGATTGGTTCTCTGTTGTGTTTCCAAATTGGGGTGCCTTCTGTATGCAGCCTACATGCCCTCTTTGTCTGTGTGGGGTTTTCATACAGTATTCAGCTTCTTTTCATGTCTGAAAGACATGTTTGGATGTAAGTCATCAGTTTTCCAAAACGGCTTTAGGTGACCACATGCGCATGTGTGTGTTTGTGTGTGTGTGTGTGTGTGTGTGTGTGTGTGTGTGTGTGTGTGTGTGTGTGTGTGTGTGTGTGTGTATGTTTGTGTGTGTGTGTTTGTGTGTGTGTATGCATACAAATATATATTTATATATTATCTTACAATACACCAGCATTCCATCCAGGAATTATGTTTTGCCTTATGCCCACTTAGTTCTGGGATAGGTTCTAACTTTCCACCACCCTGATTCCATCAATTGGGTATGAGAAAATCAGTTAATAAACTTATTGCCACAGTCCTGAGAAAATGAATTTGAAACTGTCCAGGCATTTGCTTTGCTTTGTTAGAAACAAAAGATGTCTACTTCAGTAGCAAATATGACAAGAGAATGAAGTACTTTCAGAATGCATACCCTTCACTATTTGCTGGCTGTGTGCAGTTAAGCTTAACTTTATTCAAACAAATATATCAAATGAAAAGACAGCTGAATGCAGCTACCAAAAAGTTATATGCTTTCTTACCTGAACAGGACAGAAGATGGCTTGAAGCATTGGTAGAACATCAGTAAAGAAGAAATCCCATGTTTCAGCTAATGTATCAAGTAATTTCTGCCCTGTAAAACAGAAGCCGGTAATAGCATGTTCTTATATTATGTGTCATAAAAAAATTACTCTGACAACATCAAATAAATGGCAACATTAACATAGTTTAACATATTCTTGTCAAATGTTTGGATGCTAATCTTTAGCTCCTGCCTGCATGTATGCAGTGCGCAAGTCCTGCTGATAGGATTACAGAGTAAACCTTCAAAGGATCCTCAGAAACTGCACTACAAGACAAGTGAACCAAAAAGAAACAAAAAGCTAAGAAATGTTTATAATGATTAACATTGAGTCAGATGACCGTTTATTTAACTCACTACATTAGAATGCAAAATTAGTTCCTAGTATTTTGCAGTATTATAACTGGATTCAATTCTATATGTCTGGTGAAATGGAGTATGAAAACCAAGGTGAAACCAGTCCTTGTAAAGGCACATAATAGATGTAATACTGTTGGGCATATGCCACTTTGGGAACCAAGATGAGAAGGAGGGAGAAGATCACCAGCTGAGTATCTTTCCAATTTATTTAGCCTATTTTAGTTTTGCATATTCTGCACTTATTTTTACTTCTGAACATTTAATGCTTCCTTGTTGTATTTGATTGCATTTTATTTATTTTGTTAGAAGCAGATGTCTAGCATGTCTAGAGTATCTTTTAAAATAATTTAAGACTTTGTTGTCATTTAAAATAGTTTAAAAACTCACTCCATATGTGCCTTGTCCTCGTGAATGCTTCCATAGTTTTCCATGCCACCATCCATTCAACTAGTGCATTGCATGGACTTACAACCATCTCCACAAAGTAGTACTTTTGCAAATCTGTGGAGTATTCGCTTCCTGCAAACTGCTACATGCACCCCTTACAGTTCAGGTAGACCCCCTTAACATCACCCTAACATGACCTTGCACATTCATATCCTGTTTCCTTTCCTATAGCTTACTTCTGATGAGAAACTCTAATCTGTGGTCATGCCATTTGCAGTCCATCCCACAAACTCTTCTTTGACTTTCATCTCAATTCCCACTCTGATTGCACTCTTCCTATGTTGTTTTAGGAATGTTTGCATTGCTCAAGTTGTGATGTAGGCAAAACGAAGAAGAACCAAAGCATGACATCTTTGCTTCTAGAGTCTATCTCGCAGAAGATACACCTTAGTATTCTGTCTGCTGCTATTATGGTCCTTACATTCAGCTCCTGGTGCCTAATCCAGGGGCATTAAACAAAACAGTATCCTTTTCCTGCACTACTGTCATAAGTTCCTCTCCCTCAGCGTGATGATATTACACTTCAGGGTTATCGTGGCCCAAGTTTAACACTCTGTATCTGTTTGAAGCAAACCTCAAATGACATATTTCCTTCCAAATGGACAGTCTTACCAAGACTTACCTTAGACCTTTCTTTTCATCCTTCACATAGTAGTTATTATTTTGTGTTATCCATAGACATGGCTGGAAAGAACCAAGTGAAGAGCACTGGACCAATGCCCAAATGTGTGTACCATTGAGAACATACCTCCTCCCACAACCCTAAAGTCACAAAGCAACTTTTCATTCACAATTATAGTTTTATCCCCAGACCTTACAGCTTTATTAGATGTCACTTGTGTGAGATCAAGTCAGACACAGGTTATGCTGAAGTATAAACCTGAAGTATAGGTATGTCGTGTCTACTGGTACTCTACCCAGAAATACTCCTGTAACATGGTCAATAAAATGCATACATGTCAAACTGACAACTTCTTCTGGTCAATAATCCATTTTGATTGTTGCCCTGAAGGCTGATGTTATTTACAAAAATAACCAGTATTTCCCTCAAGATTTTCCGCGGCTTCTTCTGTCACTTCTTTCAGTCTAACCTTTCTGTAGATGTATGCATTTTTTCCAACTCTTTCCTTACACAAGGGTACCATCATTGTTGGCTTCCAGTCCTCAGACTTCTGCTCCCACAATGATGGTGAAGAACCCTATGAGGGGTAAAATTTCTAAGGACCTTAGAGCCATTCATTTGACCCCTTTGCTCTACCCTCAGATGTAGTACAGGCTCTTTCTGTTTTATCTTTATGTATAGAATTCTGTTTTTCTGGTACAGCTCCACTGCATCTGGCCGAGTCCTAATCAACCCTGGCTCCCTCTTTCTATCCTGGATCATGGGATCACCTTTTACTTTTACTCCACTACATATTATGTTGGCCAGTCTCTTATCCTCTTTCCTTGCCATCTGTAGAAGTTAATCCACTGCATCAATTTACCAGCATTGCACCCCTTCTCTCCTTTATAATGCTACACTTACCCTAGGCTCTGACTAGCTTCTTCAACAGTCATGACTGTCACAGGCCTTCCCTCACACGATCCATCCATTTTTTGCTGGATGCCCTCGTTTCCTCTTGCCTTCTTCCTGTCTGTCCCAAATCTTCTTCACCAGATTGTTTTCTGTTTTCCTGCATATGGGCTCAGACCACCGTAATCTGTTTTCTTTGACCTTCTGTGCAATTGGGGGTACTTTGACTTCCACTCTGTTGCCCTCATTTCTTCATCTGTCCCACAGTATGCATCCTACCACCCATCTCATGCACTTCATCTCCATCACTTCTAGCTCACTCAACTGCTTTGCCTTTACTGCCCATATTTCTGTACCATACAGTAATACTGGTCTCATCACAGTTTTGTACACCTTACGTTTTAGCTGCTTTGGCTTTCTTCTGTCATATACTACCCCTGACACTCTGTGAAAGCTGACTGCAATCCCTCTGATTCTAGCATTGACCTCCTCATTCAGACTTCCCTTCTTCTCAACCACCGCTCCCAGATAATAGAAGCTGCCAACCTGTTTCACTATTTTCCCTTCTATCTGAATTCATATCTTCTGATGTCTCCTGCTTGCTGCTGTTACTGTTGTCTTACCTGTACTCAGTTTTATCCCATGTACATTCTGCTTTGCATTGCATTCCCCTATCCATTGCTAAAGTTCTTCCTCAGAGTCTGCCTGAAATGCCACATTGTCTGCATACAGTTGATCTGTCCCCTCCAGCCTGTTTGCTAATGTAGTGAATCACCAGTATGAACAGCAGTGGGCACAGGGCTAAACCCCAGTGCACACCCACTTTTCCTGGGAACCCCTCTGTGAGACCGAACACTGCTTGTACTTGAATCATTGGGTGCTTGTACATATTGGGAGGTTGGCATAATGGTTAAGGTGTTTACCTTATAGACACAAGGTGTAGGGTTTGATTCTCACATGGGGCAATTGGTTAGGCTTAAAATGGCCCACAAAGGGCTATTAGCCTACTACTAATCAATGAACCTATATGGCCTGCACTCATTCTATTAATGTTTCTGGGACTTTGAACCACAGGAGGACTGCACAAATCACCCTTCTTGGAACTTTGTCATATGCTTTCTCCAAGTCTAGGAATGCCCAGTTGTACACTTTCCTCATTTCTAGCTTGTTCTCAACTATATGACTTATATGTCAGTTGTGCTGCATCCTGATCTGAATCCAAATTGCTCATCTCCCATATTGCTTTCTACAACTGTTTATGTTTGTTTATCAATCACCCTCTCCAGAACTTCCATGCAATGTGATACCTCTTTACTGTCCACAGTTGTGAATGTCTCCTTTTTCTTGTACACTGGCATTATTATACTTATCCACCAGTCATCTGGGATATGCCTTTCTCTCCATACTGCTATGAGTACCCTCAGGAGCCATTTCTCCCCTATCTCACCCAACACCTTGATCATATCTGTTGTGACCAAATTTGAGCCTGCAGCTTTCCCTGATTTAATTTTCCTCAGAACTGTCTTTACTTCTTCTAGGGTGGGTTCCTCCTCTTCTTTTCATCATAGGCTGTGTCTCGGGCAGTACAGCTTCTGTGAAGTTTTCTTCATTCAGAAGTTGATGAAAGTACTCCTTCCATCTGCCTTTGATCGCCCATGGACTGGCGAGCAGGTTGTTGCTGGCATCCCTTACAAAGGTTGTCTGACTGTCTGCTTTATCTTTCTGTCTTTGCCTTGCAGTTTGTTAGAGTTTCTTTGTGCCTGTCTACTGAGTCACTTTCCAGGAGCTGGTAGAGCTGGTAGAGTGCCTCTGATGCCTTGTTCTTTGCTATTGCAATTCCTCTCTTAGCCTCTTTGTTAGCCAACCAGTATTCCTTTCTAGCCTGGTCCTTATTTTCTATCTCCTACTTGTTTCTGCAGTTCTTTCTTTTGATGACTTCCTGGACTTCTGCATTTCACCTCCAGCTTTTCTTATGTACCTTATTTCCATACCTGGCCCTACCACATGTTTGTTCTGTAGTTTGAGGTGCTACCATCCTTCCACCTATTTCTTCTTATTGCTGAGGTACTACATCCCTGATTAATTCCTAGACCTCTTGTGCTCTCTCCCCAATCAACTTCTAGGACTTCATCCTGGTCTCTGTTGACCTTAGAGACTTTTCTTATCACTGCTCACAACTGGTTGTAACCACCCGTGGTTTATGCTGAGGGCTAACTGGGTCACTTGAGTGGAGATGATTTTGCAGTCGCCCCTTCCTTACTAGAAGGAAGTCTACCTGAGCTGCATTTTGGCCACTCTTGTATTTGATCTTCCAACTGTCTCTCTTACTGAACTATGTGTTGGCCACCATCAAGCCATTTGCTAAACAGAAATTTAGAATGGCCTCTTCTTTATTCCTGTTGCCCCACCCATGTGGACCAAAGCAGTCCTCATATCCTGTTCGATCTATCCCAATACAAGTATTCAGGTCACCCATTATCAGCAACTCATATTGTCCTGGTTGATCTCCTTCCTATCATCATGTCATTCACTTCCAAGCTGCATACTGTCAGTGACAGAGTATAGCAATTCTGAGTTCAGGTTTGGCAAGTTGATTAGTTTTACCTCCAGCTTTCACTCAATAGAGCTATCCAATGTAACCTAAGCAGGGCAAGTGGACACCTGCTGCTGGGATTTATGGCAGGCACACACTGGCCAATAGGGGCACATACACCACTCCCACCATTAGCAGATCTCTGGCTTAGGTCAGAGTAGCCTAGGTCTTCAACCCATTTATCACTGGCAAATACCCATGCCCATTTGGAGACATTAGTCAACACAACTGAATTACCTAGATCCAATTTTTTACACCATAGTGCAATCTGCAACCCATGTTATCCTATCTTAAAGATACTGCAGAAAGAAGTTGATGCCCAAAGCTCTTCTCCTTATCATCTAGAGTCTGTGCTGCTGCTCACAGTTCTATTCTTGTGTAAATTTGAGATGGAAACACTCAGAATGTTTTTGGTAGGTGGAAGGCACCCCACAGAGACTCAGGGAGAACATACATACTCCATACAGGCATTGAGTGGAGGTCAGGATTGAACACTGTACCCTGTGCATGGAAGGCAAAGACTATAACCATTATGCTAAATGGTCTAACTCATATACACTTTAATCAGTCATTCGGATAATATAAGGTAATGCAAAGTATACCATAATCACAAGTGAAGAACCACAGTACACCCAGGAAGATAAACTATCAAACAAGCATTCCACAGGATGGCAAGTCTGTCAGTGGTGACAGGTACAAAGAATGAAATGCACTTGTATAGACATCCATTCCCTATGGATGCTCATGGTTTCCAGTCCTTCACCTGGCAAGTTGGTGTAACACTGATGTCACTTATTAATCTGTCTTCAAACACCCCAGCAGTTTCAATGGTCCTCATATCTGTCAGAATGATGACATGTGCAAGGCATTCTTCCATGGACACAAGGTACAAGAACATGTTGCAAGCACTTATGGGGAGCTTAAACTGCAGAAATCTAAAAACAATACTGGTATGCAGACAGGGATGCTGCACAGAAGCCAATTTGAATGTTTTGTCTATTCCATGGGTGATAAAGCTTCCCCAGTGCAACCATGGATAATGACTTTTTACTGCCATCCTAAAAATAGACTGAAAAGATCTACAAAACAGCTTAAATCATATGGTGGTATTGAGTATTTGGCAATCTGAAGTGGTAGTACAGGTAAGTGGATGGTTCAGTGAGTATTTGAAGAAAGGATTAATAGCATATGGCTAAAGCAGAGGCAGGTAGTAGGTTATCACATGCTCAGCATGGAATAGGAAGAAACTGATGGCAGCACACATAAATATGCCAAAATGGGTACATATACAGGTAAAACCACCACTAGCAAAGGTCACACAGTAGGCAATGAATGTCCCTGTGGTGGAATGTAGACACTTTATGATGGCTCCATGCACATCTCAACATGTGACAGATGTGGACACATTACTCATTACAAATGACCCTATGACCCTTATGCACATAATAAGTATATGCAAAAACTACAAAGATGTACATGTAGGCACCAATACACTAGGCAGCCTGTAACACAAAGGAAGTTGTGTGATGGATACAAAGTGTAAGCTGTACGTAAGGATGGGCAACCACTTACACAGCCAAGTTGGGATCATGTGTGCAGCCCAGAGCCCATACAACTAGTCAAAATCACCAGAGGCATAGCAATTGTGGGGCAAAAGGGGCAGCGCTGATATTGTGGGGTAAAGGGCCCAGCTGCCTCTGGCAAAAGATGCCAAATGTATGATCGGTGAATGCAGACTGCACTGTAGTGCAGTATAAGCATTCAGAAATGAATGTCGATACTGCATTCAGAGTTAGGGCTGAAGCACTTCAGGGCCCTGTGTGTGCAATATTTAGGCTGTGGCAAGCCACTTGTTACATTTGTATCAAGTGGATTACTACAGTTTACATATAGAAACTTTTTTTCTCCTCAACTTGAAGGAGAGGATCTTTTGGTCCTCAGCGTAGGGTTTAGGCGACCGCCAGACTGGTGTGCGATAACACATAGCTACAGCTCAAGTCAGTGGCATAATCTGGCAGACAGCAAATGTCATATATCACAAGGGAGTTTTGTCACTCCTATGACCATATCCATCCACTGTATAGCCAACCACCAGGATGTACACCATACAGATCCATTCTGGAGGTTATATATAGTGGAAGCAGTCTGTTGGCATACATTGCCTGCTGTTACAAGCCAAAACTGTCCACAGCAGCCATATTTGAAAATACACAATGGGCATGGGTGATATTGCATATGGTTGCTGCCATTGTTTTACAGGATAGAGAGTTACACTGTCTGTGCCATCCATTGTACCCTGCAGTCCCTGTACAATCTCTGTAAGGTCTAACAATACCTGCAGCAGCTAAGTCATGTAGACAATATACCAGTCCAGCGGTACTGTAAAATGTGGACGTGCATTTTTTTTTTAATTTTTCTAAATATTTTGGGTTTCTAATAATGTGACAGCAATGGACCCCATTAATAAATGAGTGTACGATTTGAGTTCATGAAATTAGTACTGCTTCAGTCTGTGATGTTTGTCACACTGCACCTAGAATGTCCTCCTTCTGCAATTCATATGGGAGTTACATGCACTGATTTAAGTACAACTTTTTTATTAATCATGTTGCTCCTACTACTACTTCTATATTTTAGGCAGTGATCACCTCGGAGTAGGCGATATGCTACAGAATAAAGCTGGAGTTTTTTGAGATGTTCAGTGTACGGCATATGTTTGAGGCCAGTAATCCTCTTTGTGAGGTACTTCTGTGGCCTTTCCAGCTGCTGCAGATGTCTTGTGAGGTACATTCCAAAAAGGGCATTGTACTCTATAATGGGTCTAATGAGTGTCGAGTAGAGGGGAACAATGACCTCTTTTTTCCTGGATGAGAACACTTTTGTGATGTGTAGAAGGATTTCCTAACCACTGTGGCAATGTGATTATCAAAGGAGAGACTACTGTCCACCTGGGTCCCAAGGTCTCTTATCACACATTCGACGTTAAGTAGACTGCCACCTATGGGGTAGCTCATAGGTACACTGTAGTTTTTACCAAAGAGGATGACAATGCACTTTTTGGCATTGAGCTTGATGCCATGGCTCTGACACCAGGCATCTGTCTTCCTTCTGTAGGATGTCCACATCATTTGGGGACTCGATTATGGCTCCTAATTTGCAGTCATCTGTGAACACTTGTTAGCCAGAGGCCTTCTGTGTTAGCCTGTACTTTAGAGAAATAGATACCAAACAGGAGAGGTCCCAGGACTGAACCCTGTGGTACTCCACTTTTCAGTGGTTTGAAGTCAGATTTGGAGTCTGCAACTTTTACAGTGTGGGTTCTGTCAGTGAGCCAGTTGGCAACCCATCTTGTCATGTAGGGATTTATACCTAGTTTAGTGAGTTTAGCTATAATTCCAGAATGGGGGATGGTGTCGAAAGCCTTGTTGAGGTCAAGATAGGCTGTGTGAACCACCTTACCCTTGTCTATGGCTTTGGTGACTGCCTCAAAGAAGTCAATCAGGTTCAGGAGGCATGATCTGCCTTTCACAAACCCAAACTGGGTGGGGTCCAGAGTTTGGCGGTTACCAATGTCTTTGTTTATGAGTTCCATGATGATACATTCCATGGCCTTGCAGACCAGGCTCGTCAGGCTAATAGGGCGATAGTTCCCGGGATCAGTGTTGGCTTCCCCTTTATGGAGTGGGATAACTGCTGCTGTGCACCATTCAGTGGGCACAAAGCCTGCCGTGAGGCTATGACTGAACATTTCAATGATTAATGCTACTTTTGTCTTTTTTTCTTGGTCTATTACATCTGGCTTTCTTACATCTATTTTTTCACCTGCTGGTATTGCATAATCACTGGTAATAATGTTTTGTAGTTCATGTTTCCAATGCTTCTTAGCTACTTCTATTTTGTTTCTGTTTGCACAATTCCTACAACAGTCTTGCTGCATTATTGTGCCTTTCAGTATACAGACCCTCAGCTATGAGTATTCCACACTCAGGAATGAGATATGCTAGTGTTTCCATCTCTGCCTAACAGAACAGGCATTTATCCGTTTCTCCCACTTTTCCAACATGTATGTATCTCACAATCTTGGGCTGCCTTTACTAGCCTTTCACCTTTTGGTTTCAGCTCACATCTCCTTAACTATTCCTGTGTCAAATCTTGGTCAACATGTGGTTGTGCTAGGATTTTTTTCTGGAGATTCCAATTTTCTTTCCTTTTAATCTAGTCCTTTTTTTTACATTCTCTCTCTTTTGTTTCTTGGCAGTTTTAGTTGCCGTCTGATTCTTTTCTACTTTTGGTTTGAATTTCCTTTCCCACTCCATTCCAAAATACTTGTGCTAAAGTAAGCAAATATGCCATTCTTCTCTTCATGCATTAGAACTTTCACTACATTTGAATCTGATAAGGTCAGCAACAATGCATGCAATCCCACGACTGCAGACCTACACATGTAGTTGATTTCAAAGAGGCCCATACCTCCTTTCTGACAGAGAGATATATAATCTTGGTATGTACTCTCTTTTTATATTTCATTTGATAATCATGAAGCATTTTTCTTGTTTTCTTGCCCAATTGATTCATTACTATTTGGGGCCAGTCAGTCACACAAAAGCTGTAAGTTAGAACAGCAGCAAATTAATTTACAGCTTTGACTAGATGTTGCTGTTATTTTCAATATAAACTTTAGTCTTCTGAAATATTCCTTACTAAGCCTTGTTCTCATTTGTGCATGTTTTTTTCACAACCCTTCACTTATTCCCAAACATTTATACAGTCCCTGCTACACAACTTCCTTTATATCACATTCCTGTCCAGATTCATATTTTTGGCTCTGCAACTTTCCTTTTATAAATGGTAATTTTGCACATTTATCAAGACCAAGTGTCATTCTTACATCATCTGAGGAAGCTTTAATAATTTGTATTTGTGCCTTCAGATCTTCATCTGATGAACCAAACAATTTTAAATCATCCACTAAAAAGTAGATGAGATGCCTTTAAATAAGGTTGTTTATTGGGGGTTAAGCTGCAACCATAGCCTAATCTATTAAGTAAATAGGTTGTGGGCTCCAGTGAGGTAGTACAGTAACCTAATCTATTAAACAAATAGGTTAAGGGCTCTAGTGAGGTAGTACAGTCGCTTAATCTACTAAGCAAATGGGTTGAGGGCTCCAGTGAGGTAGTACAGTAGTGCTAATGAGGGCTCCAGTGAGGTAGTGAAGTAGTACCAATGAGGGCTCCAGTGAGGTAGTGTAGTAGTATTAATGAGGGCTCCAGTGAGGTAGTGAAGTAGTACTAATGAGGGCTCCAGTGAGGTAGTAAAGTAGTACTAATGAGGGCTCCAGTGAGGTAGTGAACTAGTACTAATGAGGGCTCCAGTGAGGTAGTGAACTAGTACTAATGAGGGCTCCAGTGAGGTAGTAAAGTAGTACTAATGAGGGCTCCAGTGAGGTAGTGAACTAGTACTAATGAGGGCTCCAGTGAGGTAGTGTAGTAGTACTAATGAGGGCTCCAGTGAGGTAGTGAAGTAGTACTAATGAGGGCTCCAGTGAGGTAGTGAAGTAGTACTAATGAGGGCTCCAGTGAGGTAGTGTAGCAGTACCAATGAGGGCTCCAGTGAGGTAGTGTAGTAGTACTAATGAGGGCTCCAGTGAGGTAGTGAAGTAGTACTAATGAGGGCTCCAGTGAGGTAGTGAAGTAGTACTAATGAGGGCTCCAGTGAGGTAGTGCAGTAGTGCTAATGAGGGTTCCAGTGAGGTAATGCAGTGGTACTAGTGAGGGCTCCAGTGACATAGTGCAGCAGTACAAATGAGGGGCCCAGTGAGATAGTACAATAGTATTAATGAGGGCCCCAGTGAGATAGTGGAGTAGTACTAATCTGGGCCCCAGTGAGATAGTACAATAGTACTAATGAGGGCCTCAGTGAGATAGTGCAGTAGTACTAATGAGGGCTCCAGTGAGGTAGTATACTAGTACTGATTCTGAGAGTCTGTCACAGAAAAAGTTACTAAGGCAGGATCTCAGACTGGTGGTGTGGATGCATGATGATGCTTATGGTCTTAGTATTTTGGTGCTGAGATAAGAAATTATGCTTGGTAGTGGTAAAAGAGGAAACTTCCGCGGTGGTGCAGTGGTAGCGTTGTTGCCTCACAGCAAGAGGTTTTCCCATTCGATTCTCGGCTTGGGTTTGGGAGTGCCTTCTGTGTGGAGTCTGCATGTCCTCCCCGCGGTCAAGTGGGTGTTCGAAAGACATGCGTTGAATGGGCGTGCCTTCGTTGAAGGTTGGGCATTGGGCTGGCAACTCAACGCCATAAAAAAAAAAACTGCCAATCATTAGCGGACTGGAGTTCCGCTGTTTTTGACCCCTAACTGGGAAAAGCCGAAAGACAAACAACAACAAACAGTGGTAACTAAGGAAACGACTTTGGGAAAGGAGGCTATAAAAGGCAGCATAAGATTTTTTTGCAAGATAACATAATACAAATCTACATGGCACTCATCTCACAAATGTGAACCACTGTCATTCTGCAGGTAGCCATCTTTGCTTATGACACCCACTAATTTCACATTAGTACATGCATGTGTACTGTGGAGTGTATCTGATAGGAAATACCTGCTGCACATCATGCAGGACAATGATGTTGTGGCTGGCTATGCATGGGTGGTGGAAGCATGACACAGATGTCTACCTTACCCACTATATTGAAGATATCCAAAGCTTTACGTAAATATATTTTTCACAAAATTATGACATTTCTGCCACTGTCAGACACAACGTCTTTAGCTATTCCACACCTTGCAAAGAGAGATTTCAGGAGAGTAATTGCACACCAACTGGTATTGTGTCATACCTGCGCTATTTCAAGGAACTTTTAATATCAGTCCACTCTTACGGAACACGTATGTCTTCATATGGGAAAAAGTCATCTCCTACTTTCAGCCAAGCTAGTTTGGCAGTTGACACTGAGGGTTAAGGCTGTTAGCTGTTAATGAGCTGATTCTAAAAGTTCAAGGTTTGATTCCTTCAGCTTCCATTTGCCATCTGTATGACTCTGAGAATGTCAGTTAACCAGACAGTGCCCTGGGGCAATTTGGAAATTGGGAATGTCTTCTTCAATGGCCTTCAGGACTGTATGGTTACCCTCCACCTATGACCCTAAGAAATGTCATGGAATGTGAATTCCTTTTCTTGGTTTTGATTTTTGAACAGACATATTGAGCAACTATATATCACAAGCTCATAACTTGCACTTATGCTAAGGTGTGTTTTACGTATCTTAGATGATAACCATTTATGCAGTTGAGTAGGAATTATTATTCCATTGCATTTATATTTAAACAGCCGTCTTTGAATATATAAATGTTTGTCTTGGTATGAGAAATATGTCTTCATCAGAAGGGTGTGATTTCACATCATCAGAACATCCTGTCCTAATGACATCTCTAATCATTTGAAATATGCCACCCTACTACAAACATTTAACTCCTGTAATTTTTCTGCTGACAATGGTAGCTGCATCTTATCCAGCAAATTGTATTGCATTCTTTATGATATGCTCCACTCAGAATATCAGGAATCAGCTTGAATTTACCAGGTTTATACTGTATTTGCAAGTTACGTTTTTGCAAAGACAAGAACATTCTTTGTAGATGTACTGGAGCTTTTGTGACGATTTTCTGATGATATGTTAAAATGCATTTTATGTTCTGAGCCCACAGTAATGGTTTTACTACTATTGCAACTGTGTAATTTCAGACAAAAAATGACTATGTCATGTATCTCTTTTTGTAACTGCACAGCATGTATTTATGCAGCTGTCAATGCTCTGGGTGTGTAAGTTGTGCTACTGCATCAATACATTGTACAATAGTAAGCATAACGGAGAACTGGTGCTGTAGTAACTAGATGTTTAAGAAATCAAAACTTGTCTGCTAACTGACACAATGTTCGTTATACTCTAGTAACTTTCTCCAAGGCTCTGGGATATTTGAAAAGTGAGGTATAAATTTAGACAGATGCTACACCTTACCTAAGAAACACAAAATAGATCATTTGTCAGTATGCCTCTGTGTGTTAACAACAGTTTGGCCTTGTCAGCATTTAGAAGAAGACCATCTGCAGTTAAGACATTCATTTACTTACTTACTTACGTATTTATTTCTTGGCATTTATTTACCAGGAAAGTCCACTGGGCCAAGATGAGCCCATTTTCAGTGGAGGCTCAGGGAGAAAAGCTCCAGTAAGTAAAAAAACAAATACAAAAAAAAAAATTGCAGAAATTACATAAAAAGTTCAAAAAAGTTTATATAAGATTTTCATAAAAATAATTTATGTAGAATGAAACATTTAGCCTTGTCAGCATCTAGTTGCAACCCATATACAATTATGGTATGATCTATGTATTTCACAGAAAAATAAGTATGCTGATCCATCAGTGAATAAATACATTTTTAAACTAAATATGCATGTTGTCCCTCCTGAACAGAGGGCTGCTGCAAGAGTCACCGTGGAGATTTCTTCTGTGTACTATCCAGTTTTAACAAGTCCCACAAACTTGGGATCTGACCTTATTAACTTTCAAGTCTCAGGATATCAGTCTAGCTAAAAACTTTATTACACAAATATCATGTATGTCTTTGCAGCACACCACAACAGAATGTTATCAATTATGTTAACTCCTTCATCTAGGCTTTTACAGTTTGGAAATGTCTTCATCCAACTTGACCTGTCCAAACCTCTGGCTTGCACTGAGTACAGGAAAAAAATAGCATTTGTCACAGTCACTACTTTGTACTCAGTAGTTTGAAGTGGATAATGCTTACTTATAATTTACTTACTTAGAACCTGGGGATCATTGCATAGCCCTACTTTGTTTGGCTTCATGTCTGTTACATTGCAACACATCCATTGTTTTGGTTCTGTCCGGATGACTATGACTTCCATTGCTTCCATATGATACATATCTTTTTAAGTCGTAGCTCTGAATACAAATGGTACCATGCTTGGAGTAAGAATCACAGAGATTTCAAACAGATCAAAATATGCCTTTAAAATATCATCCGCATTCTGCATTCTGTGACTTACGTTTCTGAAGTTTTAGTGAAGCACTAAACACAGATGCACTCATCACACTTACTTGACACCTCCAATTCTTTGTCAAAAGTCATGCAGGTATGCTCACTACATTTAAATATGCACTGTAGATTCAGTATTGGACAGTCCTATGGTCAGCATGCTTCATAAATCATGCTAGATGTCTTTGTGACTGTTCTCTGCAGCCATGCAAAGAGACTACAGAATGCACACATACATTGTCTACATATGTCTTCAGAATCAGCAAACTGACTCATGATTTTTAGCTGCACCTCTGTTACACACTTCTGTAAAGATAAGTACTTTTGCCTCTGAACTACATGAGTTAATTTATCCTTGCCAATGGAACACAAGCACTTCTGCCCAAAATAACTGTCTACTTAAATTATAAAGTAAATTTGGTGAGAGCATGATTGTGAACAAGATTATTTTATTTTGAAAAATTAAAAATGATGAAATGAGACTAATGGCAGAATAAGGTAGCGGATGGTTTGCTCACTATTACTATCGATTATCACAACTAATCAATATCACAACTAGATTTAATAAACAGGTCTCGTCTGGATTCTCACCTCTAAACCTAGTGATACCACTTGCAGTGGTATTCTTCCTGACACTCTGGGAGACCATATCACCACTTTTGTCACCAGATGTATAAACTATACATTCAAAAACCACCACTTCTGCTTGGCTCGCAACCTTTCCATTTTCAACAAGAATGCATTCACCTGTACTCTAAAACTCTTAATTGGATTTAAGCACTGTTCCTCTAGATGCAGCTTTTCTGCAATTTAACAAGATTTTTTCCCAACATCCTAAACAATCAAACTGCTTTCGGGCTAACACTTTCCACAAAACAACTGATGAAGAGGCAGAGACAATGCAAGGAAAACTTTGCATAAGTATAAAACAACAAAACATTAAACAATTTAAAATTAGTGAAACCTCACTAAATCCTGTATAATATCTGACAAGAAAAATGCTATTTTAACTTAGAGAAAACTTACCAAAACAATTCAATAACATTTCTGAGTCAATATAAACAACCTCTTAAACCCAGGCAGAAAACAGCTAAGGTCACAACATACAAATTTAACTCATATTTCATACAGTTTATAGCTTCACTTCCTATGGACATCAACACTAATGACCTTGTTTCAATACTTCAGGTACACTATAAGGGTTCATATTACATTGTCGAACTTTTAAAAGTCTGAACCCCTTATGGTCGAACCCATACATTTGAACTTTGAAAAGTTTGAAAACGTCAAAAAAAACAAACAAAAAAAAAAACTACCTGACAGTTGTAAGCAGGGGGGCAAGCCCCACTGCACCCCCCACACCCCTCGCTCTTTAAATCTTCCCTTTCCGCACTGAACGGAAATCTCCATTGAAACATTCTAACTTTTCCAAGTTCGAACATATGGGTTCGACAATATGGCGCTTGAACTTGTTACGGTTCGACAACGTAATATGTATCCACACTATAACACCTAACATGAGATCACTACAAGCCATACTCCATGGAGAAAGTATCTAGAAAACCCTGTTACGACATCACTGGTCCAAATATTTTTTAAAATATTTAAGTTTTCAGTTGATCTCACCTCCCTACATAAAGATTTCATTTTTAACCTGCTCTATAATGAAATCCCTGCCTAATTTTGATTTCATATTCTCAAAATTTACTAATAATTGGTTACTCCTTGTAGTAGTTGCATATTTGTAAATTGATATATCCAAGGTAAAGATGTATTCCATTTCTTGATTTTAAAACATTTATATACCTATGTTAAGTTCCCTTTTATCAGTCTTTAGTAAACCAAAAATACATTCAATGATCTTATTCTCATTTCATGTCTCATGTTTTTCAACCCCTTATTTTCTTAATTAACTTGTTTTTCTATTCTTTCCAACTTTGTAGTATCTGCTCATGAGTAAATAGAAAACACAACCCCAAAACTAATTTTATTAAAGTCAGGTAAAAAATAGCTGCTATATTTAGTGTCTCGATAATAGCAATAAAATTTGTTAGTTAAAAAATGGCAAGACACCTTGGCAGAGCAACAGTCACTATTCCAGTTTCAGTTCTTTACTTACAGCTAATGGAAAGCAAATTTGAAATAAACGCCTCAGATAGTTGAAGATAACCATCCAAATTGATAACCAAAAGCAAGTTTATGTTGGACAATAACTGTCTGTTAAGATAGCAGTTGTTAAAGTTGCACACCTTCTGCAAACGGTTTGCTGTAAAATAGTCAACAAAACACGCTGGCTGTTTAAGTCCCAGTAAGTTTTTTGAATTAACAAGTCGGTCTTCACCTCACCAAACACCAAGCAGAAACTTGTTCCACAATTAAACAACACAATCTATTATGTGTTGAAATTCGGTCTTCACCTCATTACAAATGAAAACAGCTGTCCAAAATGCACTTTTGAAAGGACCACAACAATGTAGTCTTGTAAATACGAACACTTTATTGACAAAAGACTGGCTTTTTTAAGCGCTTTCACCTTATAGGCTTCCTCAGGCCAAACATATCACAGAGCTTTTAACATATATATATATATATATATATATATATATATATATATATATATATATATATATATATATATATATATGTATACTTTAGGTCTGTGTGACATCACTTTCCTTGTGCTTAACTCACATTCAAATATTTAAAGCAACACTAACTATATAGAAATGTATATGAAATACAAAATATAAGGTTGGTCAGCTATGATCAGCTCAACATATACTGCTTAAAATCAATTATATAATGATAAAAATTAAAATATATATGTATAAAAATATGAATATGAATGTCATACTTGCATTCTTAATTTGAACACTCTCTACTGTGCTATAGTGGGTTATTTAAAATAACATCAAATAAGCGTTTTTTTAAATTTTAAAACAAAATAAAAGCCTACAATTGAACTTATGACAAATAAAAGTAGCTGTGCTAACCAAATTCAAGTCTTTTGTCAATAAAGTGTTCGTATTTACAAGACTACATTGTTGTGGTCCTTTCAAAAGTGCATTTTGGACAGCTGTTTCCATTTGTAATGAGGTGAAGACCGAATTTCAACACATAATAGATTGTGTTGTTTAATTGTTCATAGGTTCATAGGTTCATAGGTTCATACTAGGCTATCTGCCCGAGGGCATTTACAAGCCTAGCCCATCGATTTGTGGCTTACGCCACCCCTTTAGTGTGGGGAACTATACCCATTATTTTGCTGTGCCTCTGTCGAGCAGTGACACTGAGGTAATCCCTGGGGTATATCTGCGATCTCCCATCCATTGGTCAAGATTTCTCTTGAACAAGGCCAGCGAGGTGCTCTGCCTCACATATACCGGGATTTTGTTCCACAGCATAGGGAGTCTTTGGGTGATGAATCTATCCCTCCAGCACGTCCTATTAATAGCCGTGTCGAGGTTTAAGTCTCCGACCCTTGTGGCTCTGATGGATCTAGATTTCTTGAGGTGAAGCATATTCATCAAATCTGGGTTTGACATGGCCTTGTATGTTAGGCAAAGGTCACCTCTGAGCAAGCGGTAAGCAACTGAATAGAGCTGGAGTTCTTTCAGTCGGGCAGCATAGGACAGATTTTTGAGACCCTTTATCCTTTTGGTGAGGAACTTTTGTGGCCTCTCCAGCTGCTGCAAGTGTCGGGTCAGATACATTCCGAATGGGGCATTGTACTCAATCATTGGTCTGATGAGTGATGAGTAAAGGGAGACTATGACCTCCCTTGATCTAGATGAGAATCCCTTCATGATAAGGTGGGCAATGTAGAAGGTCTTCCTAACTACTTTAGCTACATGGGTGTCGAATGACAGACTACTATCAACCTGGGTCCCCAGGTCCCTGATAACTTCTTCTGTGCTCAGTGGATTGCCACCTATTTGGTAGCTAGGGGTAACCTTGTTTTTCCCGAAGGGTATGACTATGCATTTTTTGGCATTTAACTTTAGGCCATGGATCTGGCACCAGTTATCCGTTTCTGTGAGACCCTTCTGAAGGATATCTGTGTCAGATGTGTTTTCTACTATGTGGAACAAGTTTCTGCTATCTTAACAGACAGTTATTGTCCAACATAAACTTGCTTTTGGTTATCAATTTGGATGGTTATCTTCAACTATCTGAGGCGTTTATTTCAAATTTGCTTTCCATTAACTGTAAGTAAAGAACTGAAACTGGAATAGTGACTGTTGCTCTGCCAAGGTGTCTTGCTAATTTTATTAAAGATTTGTAAATAGGTCCCAGCTCACCAAAATATCGAGAGGATACCATTCTTAAAATCATCCTTATAATTAGATAACATTTTTTTTAAATATTACTTACATGAGAAGCTCAACTTTCCACTCACCTTAAATCTCAGATCCTCAGCTTAATCATATTCCCTAATGCAATGAAAAAATTCAAACAGTAGGGATGTGAAGGATTTGATTTGCCTAAATTCAATACTTTATATTTAGTATAATTAAATTCAACCCCTTGATTTGCACCCATTTATATAATTTATCTAAAAAATTCTGTAGGGTTTTCTGATCTTCATTTAAAGCAAAAAATCCTGCAATTTTGCATCATATGCAGACTTAACTATCCAACAATTTCCATTCAATGGGACTGTCAGCATAAATATCTGAAATAAAATGGTCCCAAAACTGAAACTTGGGGCACTATTATATTATTTTCACATTCTTTTGACCTGATTCTTTGCACACAAACAATAGCTGATCTTCCACTCAACTAATTTTTAATCCACCACATCAAATAAGGATTAAAGTCCCAGCCTTTTACAGCTGCAAAGGTTGAGCTAATTAGTACAGAAAAAGCAAAACTTCACCAACCAGAAGAGCAAAAAAATTAGGAGCAAAGGATGAGAACCACAGGTGCAAAACTCCAGTAAAATACCGTTTATTGGTAATTGATATTTTACTGGATTTTTGCACCTGTGGTTCTCATCCTTTGATAATTTTTTGCTCTTCTAACTGGTACAGAATTAAATGCATAGCAAGGTCTAAATACACGTCTACAAGAATATTGTTATCAACTGCATGCTCCATGTCAGAATAGAAATTAATTAAGTTAGTTACTGTAGATCCTCCAAGAGGAAAAAAAAAATTATCCTCTTGGGCTTCAATTAAATTTATTATTTTTTTTAAACATGTACTCAAACTTGATAGACTAATGTCTGAATGTTTTGTTTCTGAGCTCCCTCCTTTGTAAGTAGGAATAACTACAACTTCTTTCTACCATATGGGAAACTCTATAGATTCTAATGAATGTTAAAACAGATAGATAATACAGTCCAACATGTAATCACTTATGTTGAACAGAAACGCCCCATTTAATCTATCCGGCCAAGGAGCTATCTCTTTTTTCCTATAACTTGGACATTTTGTAACCATATCTTTAGAAATTAGAAGACATTGCATAGTAGGGAGCTTGCCCTTTTGAAATTCTTAAGTCCTTCCCAAGCTCTTCATAAAGATTAACAAATATAGCCACTAGCAGGTAATGACATTATGTTTTCAGCAATCCTAAAAAGTGGTTTGCAAATTGCCTTTGTCTTCCTTATTATCCAGCACTCTAATATTCAGTTCTTCATTTCTTTTTGTTTTCCTAATAGCATGTCTAACTTTTTCTAATACATTATTTAAATTATCTGCATTCTTTCCTGAAGAAGTGTCTTTAAAGAATCTTCACCTCCTTCTCTTTTCTCTAACACAATTGTTTATTTCTCTGTTGAACCATGGAAGACAATCATCCTATCCCCATTAATCTATCTGTTAATAGATGTATGTTTGTCCATTAACAAATAACATTTGTTTTCATAAAAATATTCAGTTTATCAAACACCTGCTTCCCATTAAATTATAGGTTCCAGTTTCAGTCATTAATACAATTAATAATTGATACACAGTCCCCAGAATAAAAACTCCTTTTCTCTTAGCCCATTCCAGGTTTTTCTTATTTAAAATGCTCTTCACTTTTACATGTAATCATTATATGATTAGAAGTACACATTAGGCATTTGATGTTCTTTACTCCGAACACCAAAGACATTCATTTAAGATAAGATGTAAGATAACATCCAGAATATTCTTCTCTCTGGTTGGACAGTGTACATGTTGTGAAACACAGAGCTGGCACAAGGCTACTAATACTATATTCCCAACTACCTGCTCTTTTTGGCCAACTCAATATTTGTGAGGTTTAAGTCATCACCCATAAAAGTTTTCATAGAAGTTAGATTTTATCAAATCCTGGGTCTAACTTATTGTTTCATGTTAGATTTAAAAATGTATACAAACTGGTATCAACAAACTGTACAGCTTTAGATTATTTTTACCCACATTTATTCCATATTTTAGAAAACTATGGATATTGCCTCAGTGATCTTTAACATAAAACATATTTCTAAGTCAGTTGGGATCCTACTGTTTTCTTTGAAGGCATATTTTCTCATCTAAGGTGTAAGTATGTGCTTTGGGATACTTCCCTCAAGTTAAGTGCAATTAAAATCGTCTTTCAAGTTTTTGTAGTTTTAGTTTTTAAGTCAGTACTACAAGGCTTTTTTTAATTTCCACTAAAATGTATTGTCCCATTTTCCATTTAAGGAAATAATCACAACAGAATTCCCATGTTAATTATAAGGAAATTCACATAATCACTTTAACCCTGTAATGACTGGCAGTTTTAACTTTCTGCCTTAATTTTTGGAGTACAGTCACTTGAGCATCCACCTGATGATTATATGTCTTTGCTGGGCACTATTAACTATGGCAGTATCCACAAGTAGGAAGAATATACCAGAACATTACATCTTCAAATGAATCTTATTCCTAGCTTTGACTTCTAGCTCTTTCTTCACCTTAATGCTTTTTTTCTTATACTTGTATTTAATAATGACACGCCCTGTTTTTTATCAACATCATTTTTCTTTACCACTCACTGACTCAGACTTTTCAGCCCAAATCTTTTCACCAGATGTCTACTTTTCAGCTATCCCTTTGCCTTGTTCCTATCAGTCCATGCTTTTACAAATAGTTACTATTATTAGCCTGAGATGTGGGATGATAGAGGAAGATGTCAGTGACATCTAGTGCCAGTGGTGGGATGTAAAATATTTCTTTATATCTATCCCCCCCCCCCAGAAAGACTGATGTAAAGCCTGCAATGATGACTAATGGAGGTGTCATACAAATGCTAATATGCATGTGTCCTACTTGCCTACTAGTGTTTCAATGCAACACACCGCCTGTAGATGAACAATCAGTTATGCAAATGTTTTACTAAGCCTCTAAACACAAATTTTGGTTGGTAGTAGAGTTTTGCTTAAGGAATGGTGCAGCTAGTACATCAGAAAAGAGACCATTTATAGGGTGGGAGGATGACATAATGGTTAAGGTGTTTACCTGGCAAACACAAGGTGCAGGGTTTGATTCTCACGTGGGGTAACTGGCTAGGTTTAAAATGGCCCACAAGGGGCAATTAGCCTAGTACTAACCTATGAACCTATACATTGTTTTTTTTTATGTCCATAGCTTTCTTGTTAGCTTCAGGATATTAATGAATTAGTAAATGAAGCATGTCCAAGATAGTCTATGATTATAAACATGTTGGCATTTTTTCTTAAATGGCAAAAAATGTTTGAATAGTGAAAAGTTAGCATTGTGCTTATTAATGTAACACCTTCCTAAAATATAGATGAGATATATTGGTTGCAGCTGAATAAGTACTGGTTACACATTTTAACCCATTTTCTTATGTTTAATTAATATTGCATCTTCTCAATACTTGGTTTCAGAAAAATAATTTACAGAATTACTTATGAATTTGCTGCTTAACATTGAGGAAAAAGCTGAAACAGTTACTGCATGTTTTGATGATGCTAAAAGGAAAACAAATGAAAAAATGACAAATACTATAGGGTATGACTTGGGTGAAAATTCTTCCAGATGTGCTGTTCTACAGTTAGAGAACACAGACCACAGCAGCTAGGTCACATACTTCAAGGCTGCTACGTGTATCCCACTTCTGGTGCTGAAGTGCATTATTACCCTAAATGACAGGGTATTCATTTTATAGGCGTTGTGAATTTGGACCCAATTCCAGTTATCTTAAACCTGTAGGGCTCCAATTAAGTAACAAGTGACAAAATGACAGCCAACAAAACCAATGAGCATGTCAGAGACCTAAGCAAAGTACTGACTTAATGCTTATACTCAATGTTCAATGGTGATATGGACAACTAAGCTATAAAGAGGAAATCAGATGTAGAGCAAGAAGCATGGTATTCAAAGGCATATCAAAAAGACAGGTGTACTACATAGAAAACTACAATGTGCCACAAATTACATTTTGTTGTGCTATAACACAGAACACCAAAAAATAAACACTTACCAATAATGAACTGAGAGCAAAGCATATGGGCAGGAGGAAGTGGCACTAGTGTCTGCAGTGTATGTGCAAGCCACTGGATCCTAACAGATGTCATCAGAACAGACAGCATAACAAAACTGAGAGATGATGACATAGTACAACACATGCCATCCAGATGAGTCAAAAATCTGCACAACAAATTAGTCCAAACACAATTAAAATCACACAAGCCAACGAGGAAGCAGAGACAGAACTCTTTTTCTTTGATGTGTATCATGTCACAGGGGACCATATAATAGCTAGTATAATGGTTGGGATATTGCTGCCAAGCAGTGGTGTGAAAACAGACATGAGGTCAATAGTTTCAGATGAAAATAGTAGAAAACATGGGACAGTAGGTCTATAAACAAATTAAACAAAACTGGACAAGACAAGTTGTAGGGACACAAAACCACAGACACAGAAAGACACATACAACCCTCCAGACGCATGTCAGGAACATGCAACATAATATGGGTTTGAACATGTAGGTCAGCAGTATATCAGGCGGACAGGAACAACTTCCTTTGGTACTGTCATGTCACAGATCCCTGGTGCTATTTATCATATGCAGTAGTGTGTAAAAACGACAGTTATTTCCTTAAGGGAGTTACAGGTGCAGTCATGTGACTGTTGCAGTAAGCATCTGTCCACCTGAACAGTCTATATTCTTTGACTGAATATACAGACATGATGTGGTGTCAGAATTTACTCTGTGTTGCTACCTTTTTTACAACCTTCTGGGGAAGGGGTGGCATAACGGTTAGGGTATTTATTCCACAAACACAAAGTAGAGGGTTTGATTCTCACCTTTGGGAAATTGGCTAGGCATAAAATGGGCCAGAAGGGCAATTAACCTAGAACTTACCTATGAACCTATGAATCAGTAAGTACTCCTGGAATACAAAGGCAGTATTATTTACTTATTTGCTTGTTTGTTTGCAATTTTTTTTTATAAAAAGTACAATATGCAAATATAAGAATACAGACTTACAAAATACAAGAAGAACAAAAATATCAAAATGCTGTACAATTTACATAGAATAAAAACAGCATCTATTATCACTGTCCAGTTTTAAAAATGGACTTTATAGAACTAAACAGAAACAGCTGAGAACTTACACTCACTTCTGGCCTATCCTCTGTGGCCTTTATGGACAGTGCAGTTTATAGATTCCCTAAGGCACAGACATATACCAAAGTTGATCTAGCCTGTGGGCAGTGATAAGGTTCATAGGTTCATAGGTTCATACTAGGCTATATGCTCTAGGGCATTTATAAGCCTAGCCAGAGTGTGTTTGGCTTTCGGCACCCATTTTAAATTAATTTTGCTATGTCCTTTTTCGAGGTTAGTATACTGTGCCTCTGTCTAACAGTGGCACAGAAGTGATACCCGGGGTAAACCTACGATCTCCCATCCACTCATCAAGATTCCTCTTGAAGAGAGTCAATGAGGGACTCTGCCTAACCTGGACTGGGATTTTATTCCAGAGTGAAGGGAGCCTCTGGGTTATGAATCTGTCACTCCAGCATGTCCTATTTATTTCAGTGCTGAGGTTCAAGTCTCTCAAGCGCATGGCTCGATGGGATTTGGATTTTCTGAGGTGCAGCATGTCCATTAATTCCGGGTTGGACATGGCTTTATACATCAGGCACAGATCGCCTCTGAGCAGGTGGTATGCCACTGAGTAGAGCTGGAGTTTCTTTAACCGGGCAGCATATGATATCTGTTTGAGCCCTTTGATCCTCTTGGTGAGGTACTTTTGGGGTCTTTCTAGTTGCTGCAAGTGTCTGGTAAGGTACATCCCAAAATGGGCATTGTACTCAATTATGGGCCTGATGAGGGATGAGTAAAGAGGCACGATGACCTCCCCTGATCTAGATGTGAATCCCTTCATGATTAGGTGGGCTATATAAAATGTTTTTCTAACCACTTTGGCCACGTGGTTGTCAAATGAGAGATTGCTATCAACTTGGGTCCCCAGGTCCCTAATTACTTCTTCTGTACTTAATGGATTACCACCTATGTGGTAATTTGTGGGCACTTTGTTTTTGCCAAAGGGGATGACTATACACTTTTTGGTGTTTAGCTTGAGGCCATGGCTCTGGCACCAGTTGTCTGTTTTTATGAGGCCCTTTTGGAGGATGCTTGTGTTGGCTGGAGAGTCGATTATGGCGCCCAGTTTGCAGTCATCTGTGAACTTGGTCAGCCACAGTCCTTCCATGTTGTCCTGTACCTCCAAGAAATATATACCGAACAAGAGAGGTCCCAGGACTGAGCCTTGTGGGGCGCCACTTGTAACTGGTTTGGAGTCTGACATGGCTCCAGCAATTCTAACCATGTGGGTTCTGTCCTTGAGCCAGTTTGCAACCCATCTAGTGACATAGGGATTTATATTTAAGCTGGTGAGCTTATCTATAATGCCTGAGTGGGGTATTGTATCGAAGGCTTTTGCGATTTCCAGGTAGGCTGTGTTCCCCTCGTCAATGGCCTTGGTGACTGTTTCAAAGAAATCAACCAGATTTAAGAGGCAGGATCTGCCCTTAACAAAGCTGAACTGGGTAGGATCCAGTATCTGTAGGTCCCCAATATCTTTATTTATCTTTATTTATGAGGTCCATGATGATCCTTTCCATAGCTTTGCAGACCAAGCTAGTCAGGCTTATGGGGCGATAGTTTCCAGGATCCGTTGAGGCACCACCTTTGTGGAGAGGGACCACTGTTGCTGTATGCCACTCTTTGGGTACATATCCTGAAGTAAGGCTGAGATTGAACACTAGTTTTATGTTTGGGTTTAGCTCTTCTTGGTGTTCATGTAGGACGCAGCCTGGGAGACCGTCTGGTCCCATTGATGCTGTGTTTTTTGCTTTGGAGAGGGCGGCTCTTACCTGAGCATCTGAGATGTCAGGGGGGCAGCACTCTGCTGGGATAGATATTTGCCCTTTTGGTGGGTAGGGGTGGGAGACGTCTGCGCTGAACCTGTCAGCTAGCATGTTGGCAATGTCTGTGGGTTCGGTGTATTTTTTGTCATTTTGGACTAATTCTGAGCATTTCTGGGAATTCCCACCCAGGTTACTAACATAACTAAAGAAAGCCTTGTGATTATCCTTAGTGTCCTGTGCAATCTTTCTCTCGAAGCTGGCCTTACACGATTTTATGAGTGCCCGTAGTTTTTTGCTAATACTGATCAGAGATGCCTTCCCTTTTTGGGATTTTGCTCTAACATGTAGTAACTTCCTCCTTCTATTGTATATTTGTTTATGGCTGGGGTCCACCAGACAGGACGTCTGCCTTTGGAGGATTGGGTCTTGGTTTTATTTGGGATTGCATGATCTATGCATTCCTGAAGGTGTTCATAGAATGCGTTTATAAAGGATTCTGCGGTCTGGGCCGTATTTTCCACAGGCCCGGGGGCTTTGAAGGATTCCACCTTGGTTTTGAGGAGTGTGAAATTTGCTTTAGAGAAGTTTTTCACTGTGGTTTTCTGGGCAGGGGGTGCGGTCGGGATGTGAATATCCAGTGAGATTAATTTATGGTCTGATCTTACCAGTGAGGGATACACTTCTGGTCTGGAGCATAAAGTCCCCATGTTGGTGATGATGAGGTCCAGTATGTTTTCCCCTCTTGTGGGAGTGGTAACAAGTTGTTCCATTGCATTTGAGTTTATAAATTCTAGGAACCTTTGGGCTAGGGTGCTGGAGCTAGTGTAATGCTCCCAGTCTATGTTTGGGTAGTTGAAGTTGCCCAATATAATGGTGTTTGGAGAGACCTTCATATTTTCCTGTGTTCTCAGGAAGGCCGAGTGGGGTTCCTGGGTTTGGGAGGGTGGTCTGTAGCAGGCTATAAACTGGAAGGCAGTTTTACCCACTGTTAGTTGCACATGGATAGTCTCTGATGCTTTGTGCTGTGTCACCAACCTGGAGGTGTGGGTATCTTTGATGAATATTGATACTCCCCCTCCTTTTGTGGTTTGGTCCAAGTTTTGGGGCCGAAAAGCATGGTATGAGGTATAACCTGGTAGTGCTGGGGTGCTCTCGGGAGCCTTGAACCAGGTTTCTGTTACTGCACAGATATCGATGTTCTCCATGCTAAGGAGAGTTTCGAGTGCGTGCATCTTGAGGTTTAGACATCTGGCTTTGAGTAGCATTACTCTTAGTTTCTTATCCCTTGTGATATCTATGGAGGTGGGTTTGTCTTTTGAGCCTTGCATAAAAACGGCACTATGGGGGTAGCAAGAGCCTTTGCCAATATCCGAAATCCCAGGGGTGACAGGTGCAAGCCGTCCCTAGCGAAGCATCATGGCTTGTCGAGCATGTCATCCCAGGCTGACAGGCATTGGATAATTTGTTAAATTCAGGCATGAATGGCTAAGCTTCAAAAGGCTAAAGGGATGTTAACCTAGTAACCTCCAACTAGTACCCTCCTATGATCCTAAAATGAAAAACAACATCAAAATGTCTTATGTTCAACATGAGATCATTGTTGCTGTAATATAGACAAATGAATCAATTCTGACAGCTTTTAGACAGACTGAGAGAGTGTAAATAAGACAGACATCACTAGAATTCAGCAACCCTTAAAGTATAGATGTGGCTATGGAAAAGGCATCAGTCTTGTAATGTTTTGTGAAAGTGTGAATGAAAGACCAAGCAGGTGTCTCTAGTATGGATTTGGAATCAAGACATTTGAAAAAGGCACTTCAATAAGCTAGAACCCCTGCAGAATAAGTTTTGACATTACCTAGAAGGGATTAAGAATGGCATAATGGTTAAGGTGTTTACCTTACAGATGGAAGGTGCAGCGTTTGATTCTCACATGGGGTAATTGGCTATGCTTAAAATGGCTCATAAGGGCAGTTAGCCTAGTTCTAACCTATGAACCTATAACCTATTTAATATGAAAGGAACAGGAAAAGGACATACCAAAGGATATCCACCTAGAAATAATTTAGTTTGATACTGGAATACCTTACATTTTACCTTCAAATGAAATGAACAACTGCTCAGATTTTTTTTTTTATTTCTTTAGTTTTGTCCCTATAACATTTTAGTTCCCTGTCACTATTTAGCAAATGGAGAATTCTTTCATCTTTATTTTGAGAGTTAGTAAAAATGCCTGAGGATGAATAGATTAATTCAGAGACATTTTAGTGTCCATATTAGGCACAAAGTGTCGGTTAATTCTAATGACAATCTGTCCTTGTAGAACCCCCCCCCCCCCCAAAACAAATGAACTAGATATAAAGGCTTGTAATTCAGAAATCCTTTTAACAGAGGTTAAAAGAACAGTTTCCCATGTACAACACTTCAAAGAGGCAGAATAAGCTGGTTCAAAAGGTGATAAAGTTAATTTCTGAAGCACATAATTCAGGTCCCTGGGAGGAGGAATAGTTTTTTTGAGTGACACCTTTTAGGAACTGCTTGACCTCAAAGCATGAAGAAAGAGATGGATCCACCGGAAGACAATCTGAGATGGCTGACTAATGTACTTGAATAGAAATGTATGACAGACACAAGCTCTGCACCTTATACAAATATTGGAGGATAGTTGGTATCCCTGCCTGAAAGGGCACCAATCCTCTCTTTTGGCACCAAAAAGAAAATTATTTCCTTTTAGACATGTATGATTTTCTAGTTTCAGGTCTTCTAGCTTCACTCTTTTTTAATTTCTCCAAATCTTTTGTGTTTCTAATAACATAATGGAAATGGACCCCACTTCCTAGTCAAAGTATGATTAAAGTTCATGAAATTAGTATTGTTTCAATCTTTGATGTCAGCCAGAAGTGCTCTTCGCAGCATCCACAATGTGCCCAGTAATGACTCATTCTGCAATTCATACTGAATTACATGTACTGGTAACATATCTAAATATGATTGTATATTGTTTTTTATAAGACCCATTGCTCCTACTACTACTAGAATTGTCTGGGTGTCTTTCTTCCACATTGCTCTCATTTCTGCATGCAAATCCTGGTATTTTATGACTTTGTGTCTCTCTGTATGAAAAACACTGTAGTCACTAATTTATGACCCGCCACTATTCCAGTAATCAAGGAACCTCAGTCCTCACCACTGGCAACAGTGGGGGACGTACAGTGAGGAGATGACAAGGTACACACACAGTATTTCCAGATGTAGCATTCTGCAACAAGTACAGTGTCCCTTAAGAGCACACAGAGACCACAGTCAGTCTAGGGCTGGTTTCTCACTCTTTCTCCAGATCCCTAATAAGATTCCCCACTGGCACAGCTGAGTAGAGATCTCAGCTGAGTTGTCAAGCCAAGACCTCCAGCACCCTCTTTGTCCAACCAGTGCTTCGTGCCCCTGCCCAAGTAGCTGACACATACACTCTTTGAGGTTTGAGTTACACACACACACACACACACACACACACACACACACACACACACACATACACACACACACACACACACACACACACACACCTGGGAAAGGCTGTCACAGGTTTACTAGCTATGCCCCCTTTTGCCCAGACTATAAGGACGTTAAGGCCCTTAACAAAGGTGTCCAATCTTACTGTGTAATGTTACTATTAATAGAAATGGAAGTTTGATAAAGCGCAAGACTATTAGGAGTGGTCCACAATGTCACTAAATAAATATGCAAGTACTCTCAGAACTTACATAGCTCTACAACACTTACACAGCAGCAATGAAAAGTTTAAATATATGAAATAATAAATAATAAAAGAACAAGTATATATTTACAGTGACATCAGAGTCCAAAACCACAGGAAATATTTAAAATAACATTGCAGGTCAGGCTCAAATAAATAAATAAAAATATGTAAACTATGCATTGCTATATTCCTGACTATATCTAAGAAAATTACACTATTCCCTAGTTAACTTACGTAAGAGCAAGGCAGATGTGGCGAATGGATCTCTTTTAGTTGTTATCATTTCCAAGATAGAATACAGAATGCTGTGTCTCTCTCAGAGAGTTCTCAAATTAATATCTCAAATATTTCTGCAGAGCTAGCTTGCAGAATGACATCATTTCTTGTCATCTGACTTCTAGCCCCCAGGCCCAAAACTACCACTGATGGCAGCTGTTAGCATTTAGAATCTACCTGTAAAAATACATAGACAAAAGCTTTTGTCAGATCTTTTGTTAAATGTTAGAAGTTATAAAACACTTCCAAGCCAACACAGAAAGCTTCCTAGTATAGACATTATATCTCCTGCTGCACTGAGGGTAAAAGATAGCATCTTTTATGGCCTATAATTTAATTTCAGTTGTTTTTCTAAAATTTTACTAACTTACTTGACTGAGGTTAGCCTCCTGTAATCCAGTTTCCACTGTTAAAATAGCACATTTAAAACAGTTACAATAGTGCATGTACATTTCTGTTCTACTCCAGTAGGGTACACTGTGGATATATTTCAAACACTTTGCAAAAACATTTTCAACACAGACTTCTGTATCATCAGTTTGATATACACATGACATACAGTTCTAATACATTTGTAACACAAGCATCTTATATGAATAATGTTGATATTCACAAATGACAAATAATTATTTACAAATCTTCCAGATAGATGGGCTGGCAGTATCTCCCTTTGTCACAACTGGATGTAGCGATTTCAGTGATCAATGCTACTTTTGCCTATTTTTCATGGACCACTATATCTGGTTTTCTCACATCTATCTTTTGAACTGTTGATAATGGGTGATCCTATGTGATGTGGACTTCATCATTTTCTATGATGCTTTGTGGCTCATATTTCTAGTGTTTTTCAGCTACTTCAATATTATGATGTTTGCTCAATCCCCTGTGCAACAGTATTGCCACATTATTATGCCTTTCAGTATACAGTCTTTCTGTCATTAGTATATCATAACCAGCATCAAGGTGTGCAACTGTTTCCAATTCTATTTTACAAAACCTACATTTGCTGGTTTCTTCCACATGTTCAATGGACTTTGTAAACCAACATGTAAGTAGCCCACTATCTTGGGCCGGCAATATTATTAACTTTTCATCTTTTCGTTTGAATTCACCTCTCCTTAACCATTCCTGCATTCGATCTTGATCAACATGACGTTCTTCCAGGAGTTTTCTATACTTGCAACCATATTTATGCATTTTTCACATTTCTTGCCTTTTCATCTGATCCTTCACCTTATATTCTTTTCTCGACTTCTGGTTTGATTTCCATTCCCACTAGACTAAGAAGGGAAGTCTTCTTAGATTTATTCTCCTCATGTTTCAAAACTTTCACTATGTTTGGGTCTTGTGAGGTCAGCAGATATACATGCAGCCCCACGATTACATATCTATATATGTAATCAGATTCAAGGAGGCTCATACCTCTTTCGAAATCAGGAAAATATAATCTTGGTATGCACTGATTTTTATATATCATTTGATGAATGAAACATCCTTCTTGTTTTCCTGTCTAATCTATCCAACACCTTTTGGGGCCAGTCAATCACTCCAAAGCTGTAAGTTAGTACAGGAAGAGTGAATTGGTTTATAGCTTGAATTTTGTTCCTAGATGCCAAGGCTGTTTTCTTCTAAAATATTCCTTACTAAGTTTTATTTACATTTGTTCATGGTTTATTGCTGATCCTTCATCAGTTCCCAGATATTCATACACTCCCTCTTGCTATTCCTGTCCCAAACTGATGTTTTCTTGGTGCTGCAGCTTTCCTGCTTTTAAAGGTTGCTTTTGCACATTTATCAAGACCAAATTAACATTCTTATATCATCTGAAAAATTATAACCTTTATCATGTCCTGAGAATAAAGGTGCTAAGAGGAATCAAACATTTATCATCCATACTTTTGAGTCTGAGAGTCTTTAAGTTTTGGTGAATGCGAGAGTCCTTCTGTTGTGTGAGCAAGTCAGTTCTGAGGGGATAATATGTGTTAATGGGCCATGTCTATTTGGAAGAGAAGTGAGCCAATGTTTGGGCAATAAGAGGGCCACTAAGAGAATTTTGGGATTGCCCTTCTGAATTTTCAGTATGACTTTTTGAATAAGAGGAGGGGGAAAGGCATGCATGGATTTCCCTTTCCATGGGAAGGAGAAAGTGTCCATTTCCAGGCTGCCTTACAAATGCTCCAGCAAAATATTCTGAGCTGGTGGTGCTGCAGCTTTTCTGCTTTAAAAGCTGCTTTTGCACATTTATCAAGACAAAATGGCATTCTTATTTCACCTGAGAAAGTTTTGACCACTTGCAGTTGTGCTTTCATTTACCCATCTGATGAACTATACAGTATTAAATCATCCACAAACAGAAGGTGAGAAATCTAAACACTTTGTTGTTTTCAGGGAGCCAAATTGAAGCCATGACCTAATCAGTTAAGTAGACAGCTTAATGCATTAAGAGCAAGACAAAAGAGCAGAGATGACAACGGGTCACCCAGGAATATCCCCCTTTGAACTGTTATCCCTGGGATAATAATTTGAACTTTACCATGGCTTAGCTGCAAAGTGGTTTGCATTGTTTCACGGTCACTGTAATGTAATTGATCAATGTAGTATGTATCTTGCACATTTGTAAGCATTGTTTTACTCATGAATGTGAGATGCTGTCAAATGCTTTTCTGTAGTTTATCCATGCCATACCTTCTGTGTGGAGTCTGCATGGACTCCCTGCTGTCGAGTGACATTAAAGACATGCAGGTAGGTGTGAGCATGAATGGGCGTGCCATCTTTGAAGGTTGGGTGTCGGGCTGGTAACTTGGCACCATAAAAATCCATTGCTAATCTTGAGTGGACCAGAGTTCTGCTGTGGCAACCCCTAACTGGGAAAAGCCGAAAGTCTTATTATCCATGCCATACTAAGATTTTTCCCCTTTCTACAGTTCTCCATTATAACTATATTTAACAACAAATGATCCTTTGTTTCATATGACTTTCTTTTGTTGCCCTTTTGTTCTATTGCCATGACTGAGTTTTCTTCTAAATGACTATAAATTCTGTTGGCATCAATTCCAGTGTATAGTTTATAGGATTTAGGATATCTTGCAGGCTTTCTCTTAAGGAGGAGTATCGTTTTCCCTGTTAACCAGGCTGGCATCTGTTCAGGGTGCGCATGTAAACAGCTCTTACTCATGGCTAAATCTTCATGTAAAGATGTTTAATATTTCTAGCCAGAAGTTAGATACTGCATCTGGGCCTGGGGTTTCCAGTTAGGAGCTTTTTCTTAATTTTGTTTCAGTTTCTTTGGCTGCTACTTCATCCCATTTCATATCCTACATTTGAACTCTTATTCTTTCTTTTACTTCTTCTATCCATTCAACATCTTGTTATGTTCCACAGGATCGTCACAGATATTTCTCTAAAATCTATTTCTTCTTCTTCTTTTAGTAGTGTTTCTATTCCTTTTGCCTTGTTTCCCAATTCTCTAGAAAACTTTTTTGGGTCATCAATAAATTGCTTATTTTGCACTTTTCCTTTATATTTATCTGCCTGTACTGATATCTTTATTTTATTATTTGCAATAGTGCACAATACATCCTGGTAATTTCTGATACCATGAGTTCCCTTTATCACTTCTGTCTTAGTATTTTTGTTGATCTGTTCCCTCTTCTGTACTCTTCTAAAAGAGAAAATTATTTTCTTAATTCCTTTATAGTTTTCTCAATTCCAAATTTTCATGATGTCATTTGATTTCTCCCATTCCTTTCCCTTACTGCCCTGTGTTTTTTGTGGTAAGGCTTTATCTGTTATTAACATTAACTTAACTGCACAGTAATATATCCTAGTTACTTCTGTTATATCCCATAAATTTATATTAATATTCTTAAATACTGTGTTCATTTGTTTTATCAAACTTCTAAGATTTTGGGTCTTATCAACTTTCTGTCATCTATTTGTTACTTTGATCTTAATATGTCTGTCCATCTCTATTAAATCAAGGAAGTCTTCCCATAGATCATTTTCTTGTAAACTAAGTACAAGTTGTTTGTTCTCTGTTTCCTGCTGGCATTCTATAGAAAGTTCTAGAATATTGTCATGTGCATTATTATCATCAGTTTCATCCTGTGTCATTACTCTTTCATATGGGAACTCACTGATCTATCACTCCACAACTTGCCACAGTTTCCTGTTGCTTCCCTTACTGTGCAAGTTCAACTGAACTTTTGCACTGGTTTCCTACTGAAGGTTCCAAAGTATCTTCATATGGTAACTGATCAGATGCTTCTCACTTCACTGGATTCTCCTTAATTTGAGAATTCTTTATTCTATCATGGTGTGATGTTATCAGAGTTAGATTTTCTACACTAAATTTTTAACTTCATAGGTAATCTATAACTTTAGTTTATATTGCTTTAACTTCTCCATTACTAGTCCTCTTTTCCACTTTCTCCAATTGTTTCCTTTTTTTTTGTACTGTAAAATTTTCCTTATCCAGATGCCTCTGCCTGTATTTCTCTTCAAATATCTTTGGTGCTGATTTTTTTGTATTGATTAGTTTTGCTTTCTCTTTTGCATAAATATTGCACCATATTAAATCTCTTTTTCTTTCCCATGTCCATATTTCTTCTGCAGATGTCTTCCACTCTTCATGTTTCTCCTTACTTGGGGGACTCATTGTTCCATCATGCTGTGACATAATCTCTGTTAGACTTTCTACACTAAATTCTTCATTTTGCATGCATTCCATAACTTCAGCTTCTATTTTTTAACTCCTACTTTACTAATCTTCTGTTCTACATTCTCTCTTTGTGATTTTATTTTTTGTATTGTGAAATTATCCATATCCAGGTGCTTTTGCCAATATTTCTCTTTGAATATTTTTGGAGCTGCTTTTTTGTATTGATTAATTGGTTTTCTCCTTTGCATAAATATTGCACCATATCAGATCTGTCCTTCTTTCCCATGTCCATATTTCTTCTTTACACCTTTCAAAAATGTTTAGGTTTTGTTCTTTATATTTTTGCACTTCCTCATTCACTTCTTTTTCCAAACAGGCCAAAGTTTCGTGGTCTATATAATATTTTTTCACAAATATGTTGTATTAATGAGCACAAATTTGCATTTGAAGCTTTTAACAGCTTTTTTTGTGCAAATATTTTTCTTTCCACTAATTTCTCTCAATCTTTTTGTATATCTTCTTTCTGGAAATTCTGAGCTTAATGCATAATAGTAACAATACATAACTTCTTTCTTATCTTCAACAGTCCACTCTATCATCATTATGGTTCTTGGCAGTTTTTGTGGATTACTACTTTCCTTCTACAATGGCAGAAGGGGTGGTCATTCTCCCCCTAAGCCTGGCCTAACTGCCTTGTAGGAATGTTTCCATGTCTTGAGGATTCTACACTGTCATTTTTTTTTCAGTCCTGGCACCAGTGCACCCACCAGGATTGAGCACTGAGCACTTTTTTATCCTGGGACTTGTCTACCCAGCTGTCTTTTTTATTTTTTAACCTAGTTCTATCCATGATATATGCTATATAAATACTGGCTATATATCAATGTCATCTTGGTGAGATTTTGTAAAAATAGGGTCCACCTCATGAAGGTACTTTCCAAGACTTGAGGATAACTTCAGTTCCAGCAATACTACTCTCTATACTTGCAAACTGAGAATATGAAAAAGGAACTCTAATGAGATATCAGGTCTCCCATTTAACAATGTAGGTGTAGGCCTGTTTCATTACCAATACAATCACTAACTACTACATTCCCAGAGCTCATACAATTAAGACATACAACAAGTGCCACCATAATAATTGTTCTCAAAGGTATACCTATAGAAGTTGTTTAGTATATGCATCTTCGTTCCACAATCAGGAATTCAGAAACACTGCACAGAAATGAGAATTTAAACATATATGTATAATTGAGAAGAACAGCACAGATTACAGACAGCCATGAATCATATTAGAAAATTTGCTTGTTCGTCTGTAATAGCATGTTACCTGTCAATGCTAGAAAACAGAAACTCCCCCTTTCACCAAATACATTTATCTCAAGCTCATCTTCATGTAGGAAGGACAATGGAATCAAAAGTGCTCACAATTACATCTTTAATGTAACGAAAAAAATCAACTTAATGTCAAAGATCTACTTAAGAATAATCAAAGAAAATAGAAATTCTACTATGACAAGGTCTATATGAAAGAAAGAGATAGAGTATGGCCAAAAACCTGAATTTGCAAAATGTCTGAAATAGTCACGTTAGCTCCTGTAGTTTGTAAAGCTACACAACATAGGCAATATTATGTGATAGGAGCCACACAACATAGTCATTATTATATAGTTTACATGATTTGACTAGGATAAGGAATCACTGATCTCTATATAAGATGCAGAATGAGAAACCTCAAGCTGTACTTCTTCAATAGAAAATGTGAGAGTCTGAGAAGTTTGACATCTCCACTACACCTTTGCCATTGGGTCTAACTGTAGATTTCTACAATGGTACCAAAACACAAGCTTCCCTGCTCACACAACAACACCTGATATTACTTAGTATATCATAATACTTCTTTATGACCAGTAGCAGATGGTCATCTAAAGCAAAAGGGTATTCATGGTTGTTTTATCTAAAGTGATGGGTATTATATTTTCAGAGTTAAGCAGCATACCTACTGAAGCAGACCGATGAAATATGGGAACCTTTTTTCCTGAATGTTGCAAACAATGCCATTCACTTTAGTATCATCAGCAAACTTTCTCAACCATTCATTATCACGCACTGGAAAATTTGTCATAAAAATTCCAAACGGAACTGGCCCCATCACTGAACTCTCTTGGAAATGGCTTTTGATTCAGAAATATAATTCTTAACTCTAATGGCAAATTTTCTCCCTAACAGTCAATTTCCACCCAGGAAATTATATAATGACTAAGACTGAATGCAAGCAAATGCTCCAAAATAACATCATGAGAAACAGATTCAAACGCACTTGCAAAATTCAAATATACTGTCATGGTAATGACTGGAAGACCCCCTATCCAGAGTGCAAAAAAAATGTCTTGATAAAGACGTAACAAGTTTGACAGTCTAGAATGACCAGAAATAAAACCATAATGATAAATATTAGTAGCACAGTGAGTGAGTACAACAGTTTAAGCATGTGTCTTAGTTTTACTGGAATGTGTGTCATGTGGCTGCCAGTAATCAGAGGCATTGAGTAAAGCCCTTATTGTAAATGCATCTCATGCCTTTGTCACCTCATTGTAGGGCATTCTTGACTACACTTCAGCAAGAAATATATATTAAACTTTCATCTTAGATCCTATATGCTGATACATCCTGAATGCCAAATCAACCAAGAAAAGGAAGCATCAAGTTGGGATTTTGTGCATCTCACTTTATTAATGGCTACTAGTTATCTTTTTCCCAAATTCCTTACAAAAGGTTACATTTCATTGTTATATTTCTGGGATGTGAAAATGGGGGAATTTGGTATTTGATAATGAATGTTAGAAAAGAAATCTAAGATGGTCAACCATGCATATCACTACAACATAAAACCAAAAGAGATACCTATATCTCATGCATCACAAATCCTTAAAAGTGGAAAAATGAACAGGAAAACTACAAAATTTAAAATGGCCTTTTCATATTATCCTCTGATAAGGTCTATAATTTTTTTTTGCTGATTCCTGAATACAGATATTAATAATGGTATATGTAAGCGGTATAAAGTACGATCCAAAACACCTAGCAAAACAGCTATCTGTATTTTTTGTCACAAAAAGTCTGGATTCTTTTTGAAGATGTGGATACTGATGTCTTTTCTGGTACTAAACTTTTGTGCCAAGAAGGCAACTATGTCATAGTTCTGCATACCATTTACACTCTATATGTATGTCACCTTTCCCAGTAAATTATGTCATGAATCAGTCTGGACTGATGTCATACTGAAACTGTTATGACTGGAGATTTTAAAATAATGACAGTTCATGCTACAGCCACACAGAGAGGCTAATATCTGGCATAATGTGTGCTCTTAAATCTGGAACATAACATAACACTGTTAAGAAAAAAAAAAACATAAATGAACCAAAGTAATCGCCACTTGTTTATTGAAATAATTTAAAAACAGAGGCTGACCACTTTCATTTTGACATCTAACAAGACTTCTTCAGAGTAAAGGACTGCCATAGATCACAGAAATATATACTCATCTACCAACCAGTCAGATGTCATAAATTAGCATGTTTTGAATATGCATTCCATCAATTTAAAGTAACTTGCAACATTTAAAACGTGGATAAAAACATGAATGAAATAAATAATGAAAAGTATTAAAAACAATGAATAAATGCATACAACAATATAAATCACAATGATTTACAATTACGAGGAAAATATTATAAAAATAAATATAAAAACAATCTACACAATACTGGCTCTCATCTTTAATACACTATTCAAAGACAAAAATCATTAATTCCTGGGGCTGCTGAGCCATTCAGCCTCAAATACCAACTTAATTCTTTAAATTCAAGAAGAGTATCAAAGTTACCCATAAACTCTGAAATCACTAGCCTGTCGATTATTAAGAACAAAAACCTTTTTAAAATTATAGCACCTACTGCTGTTTCTAAAGAGGGTGTAAGTAAACTTATTTTATCTAATATTATTTATGTTCCCGGATCTTATCTCTCAGCCTTCTATTCATTTTCCCTACATAAAGTCCATTGCAAGAGCTGCAACTGGCAAGTTAAACAACATCGGTGGTATTAAAATTGCACCTACCAAGATGGGATAGTTCTCGTATAGCCATCAACTACAACATAGGGTCCCTCATATATGAATTTGCAAGAACTACAGAACCCACATTTTCTCATAATACCCAGCCCAAAAACAGATTCCTTACTGCCAGTGTCAGTTTCTCAAAGACTTTTAATATTTCTTCTCTTACTAACAACTGCTGGATTTTCACCTAAAAATGACTTAAAGTTGTCAGGTAAAATCCCAGTTGTGCCTCACTGAACTAATATATTTGAACACATCCTTACTAAAAGGAATTGTGAACACTGGGGTCAAAGCATCAAAGTTGTGATTAATCCTCCTTTCAACAATACTTCCACCAGCATATTGATCAGTTTGGGGTTTAATCATTAAAAAGGTGCAAACCAGTCATTATGAAGGCCTGCAACCTCCACCTTAACATTCGTTAACAAGTGGATAGGGTACCATCTCACAATGAGCAGACATATCAAATGGTGAATCTCCTTAACAAATAAGTTATCATCAGATATTAACCTTGAGAGCCTCACCATTTGGCCTTTAACAACTAACCTTCTTTAATCAAATGGGTAACAACTATTAAAATGAAGGTATGAATTACAAAAGGTATCCTTTCTAAAAACAGTTGAAGTATAACACCCATATACTAAGTTCTTCTTGACAAGGATATCCATATAATTTTTACTATTAGCTCCAACTTGAGTAAGTCAACTTTAAGAACATGGTGGAATTCTGCCAATGGGTTTAAAATGTATCCCATTGTTCAGTAGTGCCTTTCCATGAAATCAGGACATTATCTAAAAATCTATCAGAGCCATGCACTAAGGATAAAAAATCAGAGTAAACATTACCTTTTCTTCCCAAAATACAAAGACAATATTTGCATAAAGAGGGGAGCAAGCAGCACCCATAGCCACACCTGATACCTGGAGAAAATATTCACCCTCAAAATGGATAAAATTATTACTCAAGGTTAACTCCAAAAAGGTGGTGATCACCTGCATGTCTCGAGTAGCCAGGGATGTATGTTCTGATAAAAAGTAAAAAAAAAATCAGTTCCAATGTTGTAGAGAATGACAGAGAATAGGTTTACGACATTCACTGTCATAAACAATGTTTTCATCAAACTGTAACTTGCTGAGAGTCTCTAAGAGGTGCCAAAAACCTTTTAAAATGTAAAATGCACTTAAAATCAATGAACTTAGTCAAAGATTCAGTCTTGGAACCTTTAGTTGAGACTATTGTTCTCTGGGGGGGGGGGGGGAATCATCCATAGATTTATAAAGCTTAGGAATACCAAAAATGGAGGCAATCCTAGATTTGGAAACATTTAGGTATTCTCACAGTTCATGATCAACCACTCCCTGCATGACCATATCAAACAGCAAGAAATCCAACTTTGCATACAGAATGTTCATTTCATTAAGAGAAATTCTCTTATAGCTTGCTTCAATGGATAAAAGTTGAAACATTTTGATGGAGTAATAGAAGCTATTCTTGATAACAACACAACCCACACACCTTTATCAGGCTTCATAATCTGTTACCACCTATCATGTATTAAAGGTGTTTAAATTAGATCTTTCTTCCTTTGTCAAATTATCAGGAAACAAACTTTTCTGTTTAAAAATATTCCTGAATTGACCCTCACACACGTTTACAAAGACAGAAACCCAAGGGTTAAGGGTGGAATAAATGTACTTTTCCTCTTACAAACCAAAAGTACTTTTCCGCTTGGGACAAACAATTTCATTACCAGAAGTGGGTGCTTTATCAGAATAAAAAACTTTTAAGATTCAAACTTCTCACAAATAATTTTAGCTGAATTAAAGTATCAACGTTGTCCAATTTAAAACTCGGAATAAAATTAAAACCCTTTTTAAAAACAGACATGCAAATATTAGAAATTTCAACATTAGACAAGTTATAAACCTTAAAAGAATCCACACATTTAGTATTAAAATTAGGACCACAACCACAAATGCATTTTATCTCCTTCTGTTCCTGCCCCTGCCCCGAAAGTTCACATAACTGCTCCTGTGTTGGGGTTTCAGACAGGCATTGAGTCCATGGTTCACCTCCTTCTGTCAACTGGCCAACTTCTCCAACCAATTAATCGGGGGTTGCAGGCTCCATGGTTACAACTTCCATGTTATTCCTAGTACAATCAACCCTTGTAGGCATGGTTGACCAGGAAATGAGTAAGCACTCCTTTACTCATACTCCACACTGTCCCTTTCCAATTTGTGAACCTTGCATGCCTGGTTACTATCTATAACTTTATAACATTATTAAAAACAAGTCTATACTGATCTTTAATTGTTGAGAACAGCGAATCAGTTTTTAGTGCCACAGTAAGAGCTTTTATCTCATTATCTAATGTATTCATTTGAAAATCATTCTCTCAAATTAGCAATTTTATAAGGGTTAAACCAGTATTATTAAAAAGTTTTACCAGCTCATGGTAGAATGATGAATTGTATTCCACACCATTACGGCATCCAAACCTAAAGGGCTTTCAGAACATTGTTTGAGTGAATACATTCCTGTAGGTAAGAGTTTGCAAGCTGCAAGTTCTGAATTTTCAATAATGTCTTCTCAAGTAAATCTAATTGTGACTTAAGGAAATGGACTCCATGTCCTATACCAAAAGGAAAACTCGGACAGTGCAGCCAAACCTCAAGATCCACTTCCTGTGCTGATAATGAGTAACTGGTTGGGGTTCAACCCAACACCGTTGGTTGCCATGTTACCATTTGCAACAACCACAGCATAGCTCAGAGGCATCTCAGTGTGTAAGAATAGTTCTGGGCTTGCATTAACAGTCGCAATAGTGACATGAACATTCACAGAACCAAGACCAGAATCATGAACCTCGTGCAGAGGTGGGGTCACACACTTGGAAATCTGATGTATTAACAGAGTTAAATCATCCGGCAGCTCCATGATAATATACCACCAACAAGTGAATGAACAGTCAGAAGGAAGAACTAAAAGTACAAAACCAAAAAGAAAGTAAAAAAATGGAAACCAACCAATGTAATCATCACTTATTTATTGAAATAATTTAAAAACAGAGACTGATCGCTTTCGTCTTGACGCCTAACGAGACTTCTTCACAGTAAAGGACTGTCACAGTTCACAGAAATATATACTTTTCTACCAACCAATTAGATGTCATAAATTAGCATGTCTGAAATACGCATTCCATCAATTTAAAGTAACTTGCAACATTTAAAACGTGGATAAAAACATGACACTGACTGATGTAACTGGTTGATGCTTTTATTTTTAGGGGACTTACTTTTTTACTTCTTACAGAGATCCCAGCTCTACAATAACCAATACTTTTCAGCTATGTTTCTACACTATACTTCAAATAACCAGGCAAGTCATTACAGGTATATAAGGAAGAACTACTATGATTGTAGTCATATATATCATCACAAAAGAACTATGGTGACTACTGTAGAACAGAGTATGTGTTGTAACTCTAAGAAGCATTTCAAAGTGAGGGCATGTGAGTATTAATCGAGAGCACGTGCATGTAGCAGTGCCATTCTGAGTGAACAGCCAGTCTGTTTATAAGTTTATGTTTAAGTTATTAAGCCTCAATCCTGATGTGTTTGTACATAATAAAGCTGCTTGAGCTGAACCCACAACTGTTCATCTGTTTCATCCTGACTGGACAAGCGACATGGTGCCAGAAGTGGGATGTCTGAATGATGTGGTGTTAGAACTAGCATGCCTGAACAACATGGTACCAGAATTTGCACATCTGAAGGATATAGTGCTAGACGTTTCATCCCAACCTGCTCAAATGATTGAAAAAGATCAGAAATTAATTTCAGGTTATAAAAAACTCGCATAAACGATTTATTTCATAAAGAAAAAAATACAAAGCATTTGCAAAGCATAAAACGTATTATTAATCAAACAAAAAGCACAAAATGCATTACTGATTAAACAAAATGTTCAAAACCACGATATTTGATAAAATAATTTTAAATACTTATGAGAGCATTCAGAACTACTTCTGATTTGCATAACGAATGTGTTAAAAGGAAAACGAGCACAAGAAAGGTATAACAAGTGTGATAAAAGTCAAATGAGGATAACAAGTACAGTAAAAGGGCAAAATGTGCATTGAAAAGCAAAGCGGCCTCATTTTTTTAGTAAACAACTATGTTTTTTGATATGAGCTACTATTTTGCAGTGACTAAAGCTATTCAAAGTATGACTAGAGTTGCTCAAAGTATCTCAGAGTGCGCAAAGTGTTTGCAGTGTGTGCTTTATTACAGTACAATTATTTTGAAAAGTTTACTGTGTGCAAAGTACAGTTATTTCTCAAAGTGCAGTCATTTCAAAGTGTTTCTTACACTATACAGTTATTTCGCAATGAAAAGTGTCTTGTGCTGTGTACAATTCATTTGAAAAGTGCAGTCATTTGAAGTTTTTCTTACATTGATAAGGATGGTTTCACAAAGTACAGTGATTTCAAAGTGTTCTTCTGCTACGGAGACGTATTTTGCAAAGTGCAGTTATTCTGAAGAGTCTATTGTGCTGTTGAGCATAATTAGAAGTTTCTGGCATACATTTCTGATGTATATGTTTATATGTTCATACATAACTCCAAGGGTCTTTACTACTGTGTGTTGGCATTGCAGAGGCATTTCGCAGACCTAGTCCACTTGTGTTTGATCATAATATTGCAGATAATTGAAGAGTATTTGAGCAGGAATACTATATTTTCACACAAGCAGCTTATTCTGATAAACATGCACACATGAGGGCATTTACTCTGCTTAATCTAGTGGGGTCAGAAGCTATTGAAAGAGAGCATTCATTTCTTTATGAACAAACAGTATATGCAGGAGAAAGGGAACCGCTATACTGTTGTACAAGCTGAATCAAGGGAGGACCCTGAGTGCTTGAAATGTAAATTTAGAGAAATGTCTAACCCCCCTGACAAATGTTACATTGGAGAGGCACTTATTTATGTGAGCATATCTGTTTGACTGAGATCAAAAGCCAGGAGAAACTTTTGTAGCTTACATTACTGACTTGAGAAACAAAGCTAAAATGTGCAGATTTGGTGATTTGAAATACAAGTTGATAAAGGACAGGTTTGTATGCGGTGTCAATAATGCTGCAGTGAGAAAGATTTTGCTTCGAGACAGTGATTTGACATTGCATTAAGCAAAGCCACAGAGATTTGTGAAATACACAAGCTTACAGAAAGCACACAAATACGCTTGCAAGTGATAAGAGCATGGTTTCAGCAGCCTCTAGAGTGAACGTAGACAGCATGCAGCACATGGCTAACAGAAATATGCCAAGCACATGGCAGCTGCAACCCCTGTGGGATTTCCAGGGAGAGCCTGTACCTTTCCAGCAAGTTCTAAGACTAGCTCAGTAAAACAGACATGCTCAGTGCAGCATAAGGGTGAGTCAGCAAAACCCAAGTCAAGTCTTACTGTTAATTGTCATAATTATAGTGCCAATCATGAGTCAAAAAGAGAAAAGTGCTTAGCATTTGGTCTGCAGTGTCACAAATGTAAAAAATGGAACCACTTTCAAAAGCTTTGTAAATCAAGCAAGCCTCATTCATTTATTAAGAAAGGTCATTCAAAAAAGATAGTTGATCATATAGAAAGCTGTAACTCTACTTTCTATGTAGTACATTTGTTGGCAAAAAACAAAGTGTTTTGCACTGACCTAATTAATGATAAATCCACAGAGCTCAAAATAGACAATGATTTAAAGTGTAATGTTTTGTCAGCAGAAACATTTGCTAGAATAAGAGCTGGTGAACAACTTAGTTTGGCCAATTGTGTGAAGCTTGTTAATTATGGAGGTGAAGAGATTCAAACTGAAGGCTCAGTAGTGCTTTCATGCTATTCAGCTGGGAACAGTTACAGCTTGCATATTTTATGTAGTCAAAAGACCTGTGCAGTCATTATTAGGTCCCAGAGACAGTTTAAGAATGAAACTGCTTTCTTCTACCAAAGAAGTCCATCATGTAAGCACATATCCTACTTCCAGTTTCACTGATGCTATTTTCTCAGAGTATGCTGATGTTTTCAAAGACATGCTATGTAAACTTCCAGTTGTGTACTCTATGAAATTGGACCCAGAGGTCCAGTAGTCAGACCACTGAGAAGAGGTCTGCTAGCTATGCAGGACAGAGTCAAAGTCCAGTTAGATAAAATGGTGCAGCAAGGTGTGATTTGTCCAGTTAGAGAACCAACTGAATGGGCGTCTTCCATGGTAGTCACTCATAAGAAAAGCTCAGATGAAATCAGAATATGCATTGATCCAAGAGACTTAAACAAAGCATTAAAGAGACCCCACCATCCTATGTGTACAGTTGAAGAACTTGCTACCCTCATCCTAAATGCCACTGTTTTTTCTGTCTTAAATGCAAAGAGTTCATTTTGTCAAGTAATGCTTGATCGTAAATCTTCACTACTGACTATATTCAGCACACCATTTGGTAGATAGATTTCTCAGAATGCTTTTTGGAATACATTCTGCCAGTGAAGCCTTTCAGTGTGTAATGGATCAAATTTTTTCAGGTTATCCGTTTGCTATGATAGCAGATGATTTACTAGCTGGAGGCAATGGTGAAGCATAGCATGACAGAAACCTCAGGAAAGTTCTGGAAAGAGCACATGAAGTGAATCTTGTGCTCAATCCTCTGAAATGTAAATTCAGGTTACCAGAAGTTACTTATGTAGGTCATATATTTACCATTTCAGATTTCTGACCAGATCCTTCCAAACAAATAGCTATTCTTGAAATGCCAGTTCCAGACAATGTCCAAGCCTTACAGCGTTTTCTTGGTATGGTTAACTATTTGGACAAGTTTACACCAGACTTCAGTGAATTATCAGCACCCTGAAGAAAGCTGATGCTCAAAAATGTTACTTGGTCATGGTTGGAACAACACCAGAGAACATTTGATAACCTGAAACATAAAAATGCCAGTCCACCTACGTTAAGATACTATGATATCCACAAACAAGTAATTCTTTCCTGTAATGCTTCAAAGTTCAGTCCTGGTGCAGTTATGCTTCAAGAGGGTAGACCAGTAGCCTATGCATCTAGAACTCTTACCCAAACTGAGATGTAGCATGCTCAAATTGAGAAGAAGCTTTTGGTAATTGTGTTTGCATGTTCGAAGTTTCATGATTATATTTATGGTCGAGCTATCCAGATTGAGACTGATCATCAACATCTAGTCAGTGTTTTAAAGAAGCCTAAGCATACAGCTCCAACAAGATTACAAAGAATGATGCACAGATTACAAAAGTACAACTACAAAATTGTCTACACAAAAGGCAAATTTCTTTATCTGATTGATACTTTATCCAGATCGCTCAGAAATACCACAGGAAAGCTTGATGCAAAGAATTCTGAATTCAATGTCATGGAAGTGTGTAAAGAGAGGACTAGTATTTAAATGAGCAGATTTTTTTTGTAAATTAAAAGAAAGATGGTAAGGATGTAAACGGTGAAAGGTTTTGATCAAATTGGTCAAGTTAGAGGTGTATGTGCCGAGCCAAGATCTTACTTAGTGGAATCTGAGGGTATAGAATACAGAAGAAATCGCAGGCATCATCTTCTGGTGTCTGAATCAATATTGCAGCATCATACCTGTGATACAGACTCTAGATGTCTGAGCAATCAAGACAATATTCCTGTTTAAAGATATGTCTCACTACCTATTCCCATTCCTGATGATGTTCCAGATGTTCCTGAAGTTGAACATTCATTAAAGACAGTCCCTTTTGCTAAACCTGGTCCTACTTTTTATGTTACATGATCAGGTCATATTTCCAGGCCTAGTGTAAAATACAAAGCAACCTGGACATGACTGTTTCATTTGAAATTAGTTTTGTATAATTGCATGTTGAAGGATTATTTCTGCACAATTGCATGTCAGTGATTGTTGTCATTATTACTTTATTTCTCAAAGAGGGAGGGTGTAGAACACAGCGTGTGTTGTAACTTTAAGAAGCATTTCAAAGTGAGGGCACATGTGTATAAACAGAGAGCACATGAAGGCAGCAGTACCATTCTGAGTGAACAGCCAGAGTGTTAGACTGTATGAGTGCGGTAGTCAGTCTGTTTATAAATGTATTTAAGTTTAAGTTACTAAGCCTCGATCCTTTGTGTTTGTGTATAATAAAGCTGCTTCAGCAGAACCCACAACTGTTTGTCTGTTTTATCCTGATGGGAAAAGCAACAACTACAACATACTTTACAACACAATAACATCTAAGAAAAATAAGCATAACAATATGCAAAAGAATGCAAAGAAGTTTTGTTACAGACATAAGCACATTTTTCTCCTTATCATTTGGGACTTCATCAGACAACTGAACTTCTTAATAAACAAACAATAAATGTAACAAGCAGACCGTTAAAACACAACTAAGACGGAGTACTGAGCATTTCAGCCCTCTCTGCCTGTTCATAATCAGCCCGTTCTGGACCAAAAACAAGACTTGTGCATCACCACTGGTTTGAGGGTTGACCAGAAGAGGCTGTCATTTAGACATCCAATAGGGATGATTTGAAGGTTTTTTCTTTTTAGCTTTACCATATCCATGAATGCTCGGCTTGAGAAGTAGGAGGGGGACATGCAATGGACTGTTCATGCTGGTCATCCCTCACTTCCACAAGGAATATTACCAGAAGCATTTCTGCCCCCACCCCACAAGCAAAGGAAGTGGATTCCCTGGACTCTGCTTGAGAAATCACACTTTGCCATTTGTTCTCTGAATGTCTGCTATCCTCCCCAGCCTGGAAGATGTGAGCAGGCCATGACTCTTCACTCCCCTCTCCCTCTCTCTCCCCCTGCCTGGTTCCTCCAGAGCCAGGGCTGCTAAATGAACCACGGTCTCCTCAGTCACAGTACAGGCTCAGTTTCTCTGTAGCAGAGAACCAAACTTACCTGCTCCTTACACTTCAAGTATATGCATTTCAATTTGCATATACTCAACTGAACTCCAGTGGCTAGCTCTGTTGACATTATACATGTCTTATGGGGTCTTGTGGGACTTAGAAACATTTTTGAAAATATGCCTTCTCAACCACTCCAGCTATGTTTCTCTCTAAGGTACGTTTCCTTACATATCCTAAGATACCAGTTTTATTAGAGATGTGGCCAACTGTAACATAACAGAAATGTCAGATCCTATATAAATGAAGCTATATGGAATTGGCAAGATAACTGTAAAAAAATACCTTTGTCTCTGTGATACGCCACTCTGTAAAAGTTTACTCATCAGTTTAACAGGCATTTGAATGCAGATAAAGTGATTAAAATGTGCATTTAGATAAACAACTGTCTCCCACTGAATTAAGTGTTAAAAGTATTTGCATCCTCTAGTAAGTGAATCTTTGTTCATCAATGAAGTTAACCAGAGAAAATGTTCTCTATTATGGCAAGCTAATACAAGCAGACATGGTATGCTATTTGAAAGACCAACGCCTTACTAACTTAAGAGATTAATCAACCTGAGTGAAACATTTAGCCACCATTCAGCTGGAAGATTTGTTTCTACTAAACCATAGTCCATGACTACAGAGTAGAAGTTTTTCAAAGGCTGATAAGTGCCATGTTGATGTGGTATGGTCACATAAATCCCTTCAACTGGCAGCATGGTATTAACTGTCTCGGTTTTAATACTCTCAAAAACATCCTCTCCATTGTTGTTTCATGACTATGTATTTCTAAAAATAGCAGTTACTCCTCCAGCCAAAGCCCATAAAAGCAATTCAATTGACTCTCCTAAGTTGCTATTTTATTCTCAAATGAAAAAAAGAAAAAATCAATGAAAAACAAAATGCAACAGATCATTCCTCAGATAAATATCTCATCAACCTACCTGTACAAGACAATAATTTATTACATAGTTATAAACGTTTCAGCAGTGTCAAATTAAAATCTCTGAGTATCCCAGACATCTCATCTTTGACTACAAAACTGTTTACATTTTGTCGGATTGCATCTTTGAAAACAGAAACAACTCCATTGTGCTCACTGATATGTAATTTTCAATACATAACTAAAGAACTCAAAAATATATTTTGAATTCTATAGAAAAATATTTTACTCAACTGGAAGTCAGACTGCTAAACTTTGAAGAAAGGCAAGGTTGAATAGCCTAAAACAGAACTTTCTGAAAAGGCAACTGAACTGCTTAAGGCTGTGACCTAGTCTTTAGAAGGGGAAGTTTCACCAAGACAACAATCATAATTTTGGCCTAGGAGAAAAGTATACAGCACACTTGCCTTTGGTGCAGTAAAATAAAAAAGGTTTTATTCTTACTGCAAATGACTGGATTATTTTTCAGACTGCTGACACTGCAGTGCAGCATTAGTAGGGTGTTGCACTCTTAATTGTGTTTCCATCTGCTTCGATTTGCGGTAGCTCAGATAGATGTAAAAAAATCCCATGGTACCTACTAAAAAGAGTAGAGGTTCTTTACTAAGGTCATCCAATCACCCTCTCATGTATAACATGGGTCTAGATTATGTGATCGAAGAGTCTACTCTTCAAACATATAATCATCGAGAAATACACAGCGAATGCTGTAAACTGTGAATGGCCACGTCCGCAAATTTTTCCTTGGAAAAAAAATTCAGTTGGCCGTTACCGGGAATTGCCATTTTCTTCAATGTAGAGTGATCTCAGAGTTGGTATATTTAGTTGGGGGGGGGGTGAAGGCCCCACTTGATTAGTGTTTTAAGTTTTTTTTTTACAGCCAAGAGAATGTTTTCCCTGAGGAAAAAATTTGCAGATGTGGCCATTCGCGGTTTACAGCGTTCACTGTGTATTTGTCGATGATTATGTCTTCAAAGAGTAGACTCTTTGATCACATAATACAGACCTGTATAACACACCATAGATCTTAAATATTTATATACCTATATCCTGTACTACTAATGGACAAAGGCAGTTCCTAAATGCTTTATCCCATGCATGGGCCCCCTCCAATTATCTGTGGTATAAGTTATTTTCATTGGGATAGCATATAATTAATGACTATAGGATAGGTAAGGTAAGTATATAACAAAATGGGCTAGGTTAATTTGAGCACAAAAAGGGAAATGAGTTAGACTTAAAATGGTCCTGAATGGCACTTAGCCTAGTACATACCTATAAATCTATAACACAATCTTGATCTAAACAAATACAATTTCATAAAATTTAAAGACAAAATAAAAGTAATACATATACAATGCAATCCCTCTTCTTTTCTTATTTTACCCCAATCATTTTGCAATAACCAAAATATTATCCTTCTAGCAATTTCTGTCATATATCATACTTTGTTAAATAGTAATTCCTTAAATTCTTGTTTGCCAAATATGAAACACAATTGTCATATACAATTTATCTTTATTAGGTTGCATCATTTCATCCTTCCATTTAAAAAACAAACTATACTTTCTATTTTAACCCCATCTGTTATTTTCCTTTTTGTTTCCTAACACTGTAGTTAAAGGTATAAATCATAATTATACTACAAATGGTCCATTAAAATCTGTGCACAACCCCAGTAAACAAATATAAATAAACATTCATATTAACTATAAGTTTTTTATTCAAATAATTCCTCCCGTTCCTTTATGACTATATATACCACACTAATTCTTACCAGCACTCAGTTATGACTGAAGTCAGACACCAGTACATGCCTTTGTTCCACTGTTTTTTCATCTACCACTGTTATATAATATTGTTCACCTAAAAATATTACATCTTTCCCCTACATTCCACATAATTTTCCTCCCCATAGTTTTTCAAATTGTTCTCTTTTTTTTAATTAAATCTTACATCTGCTAAACATACCAGTTTTTAAGTTGTCACACAATTCATAAATCATTAATCTTCTTATATCATTCACCAAATAATTCACATTAAGAGATGCTAGACTTAATTTTTCCATTGTCTTTCTTTATTTTTCTGTCTCTCACTGTTTTTCCAATATGATTTATTTTTAGTTGCTGCCATCTTACACTCTGTTCTTCATCACTCTGTTCACTTCCCAGTTTCTCATATCTACTTTTAACAAAGGAATTGGTGCTTTTCCTTCCCTATCTTCTTTCTATTTTTCATTTCCTAGCTCTTATTCTAATACCTCCTCTTCCCATGAGTTATAAACACCTTCATTTTCTGTTACATTTACATTTTACTTTTCTTCCAAACCATTTTCATCATCACATTACCCTCTTTTTCCATCACACTAGATCCCAAGAAAGACACTATATTTGGCAAAAGATAGTACAGTATAAAGATGGAGGAAATTTTAGAAAGGAACATAAAAAATGGATTGGGGGAAAGGGAAAAGGAGAGATCATTGAAGATGACAGTAAGGTTAGAGAAGCCTTTAGGGAATACTACCAACAAATATATCAGGAAAAGGAAGACCATTGTGAGGTGACAGACAGAAGACAGCGGTACAAAGTAGAAAGAATACACAGGGTGATATGGATATGGAGGATATATGGAAGGAAAGGCACTCTGAAAAGAAGGGGTACATATTTACCAGAAATTGCTTGACTCAAGGCAGTATACTAGACAGGATACTAGGGAAAGGGAAAGGGGAAACCTAAAATGGTGAAGAAAATAAACATACAGGACAGATACATAACAAATGGGGAGGGGGTAGAAATGGATGAGCTGCAACTGAAATATCAGGAAAGGAAGCAACAATTACAAAAACTGATACAAGAGACAGTATAGACAAGGCAGAAATGAGGAAACACTGGTGGAATGGAATTAAATCAGAGATTACAAGAAATAATAAAACAGGATGGGTGGAAAAGGAGGCACGATGAGCAGGAGATAAAACTGGAAGAACTGAGCAGGATACAAGGGAAATGTGGAAATATGCTATGAGAAGAAAAGCATTATGGACAGAAGAAAAAGAAGTAATAAGCACTTTACTAGAAGGAAAGGTGAAAACTGCAGTGGAAATAGCACAATGGTACCAGAAGGACTACTGGTGGATAACTGGGGAGGAACAGAGGAAACATCAGGTGAGGATATCTAAAAAAGGAAAAGGTGAGAGAAAGAGAGGAACCAGGCATTAGGGAAAAAGAGGGAGAGATCACAGAAGATGGCAACAGAGTTAAAGAAGCCTTTAGGGAATACTACCAACAAATTAGCAAGAACAGGAAAAGTCTATTGGGAGGTCATAGTCAGAGGACAGGGGTACCAAATACAAATACTAGAAATGGAGACAATTAATGCAAAACTCAAACCAGCAATGAAAGACAGAAAGGTAGGGGGTCCAGATGGATTTCCAGTAAAGTTCTACAAGTGGGGCGGGGAGGTAATATGGGCAGTTTTGAAGGAGGAGAATGAAAGGATAAGTGAAACAGAGGAAATAACTGACATCATGAAAAGAAGTGGAGTGGTAGTTTTTCCGAAAGAGCAGGTAGACAGGATGGAAGTAGCAGATTACAGACCAATCTCCTTAATGAATACAGACATCAAGGTGAGACTAGATGGGATTTTCTCGAGAATAATACAGGAAGAGCAGAATGGCTGAGTGAAAACATGAATGGCAGAAACTAAATGGCGGGCCCTAACAGAGTTTATGGGCAGAAATTAGCAAAAGAGGGAACATAGGAAGGGATGGTATTGTTTGCCCTACAAAAGACCATCGACAGAGTCAGATGGGAATTCTTTTGGGAGATATGAAAAACAGGACTAAGTGTTCGAAACATTTATAGCAGTGATAAAGACAATTTACAATGAGCCAGAAACAGACATAGTAGTAATAAGAGGAGTTTCCAGGGCACTAAAAGAAGGGCAAATGACCAGACAGGGGTGCCCTCTTTGGGTCTATATTACGACATCGAAACATCATAACATCGAACACCAAATGGTCGACACGTATTCATCGAAATGCATTTACGAGATTCGATGAATACTTCCAGGGAAAAGATGTAGCTGGCCAATTACACGGTGTTGCCTTTTTCTCCGCTGTAGTGTAATCTCGAAGTTGGTATATTTAGTTATGGGGGGTGTGGGGGGTACAGCCCTGTATTTCGGGGGGTGTGGGGGTGATTCCCCTCACATGGGTGGGTTTGTTTTAGGTTAGTCATGTTGGATTGTGGGGCAAGTGTTTCTTTGCACAGTAAGTATTCATCGATTCATGTAAATGCATATCGATGAATATGTCGATGTTTAGGTGTTCGATATTACAATGTTTCAATGTCATAATACAGACCCACCCTCTTTCCCCAGGGTTCTTCACTCTGGCCATAGAAGAGCTGACAACTAAAGTAAGCACAACTGAAGAGAAGCAAAGAAATACAGTCAAGGTTTCTAATGTGTGCAGATGACTGCATGCTTATGTCAGAGAATAATGAGATGTCCATAAAGGAAATGCCAGTTTCATAGGTACTTACGTACTTACAAGGCTAGTGATCTGTGAGGATGTTAAAAAGCCCAGCCTTACGCTCTCATTGTATTTTTCTATCCCTACTATTTTGTGTATGAATAACTCAGAAGTGGACAGAACAAGGATATGTTGTGATGTTTACTTAGTGCCCTTTCCCATAAGGGACATGGCTACTACACCAGAGATGAATTTATAGCTTCCCATCCAGTCATCCAAATTTCATTTGGATACAGTAAGAGAAACACTTTCCTTTACATATACATGAAGTGGTATTCTCTGTGTTACATATCCATCCCTCCAACATGTCCTATTTATGTTGTAAAACAGATTAAGATCCCTTGCTCAGTTGTTTAGTTTAACATTGGACTTGCAAATATATAATAGGTTTGACAGGATAGGGTCTGTTGAAGCTCTATGTACGAGGCAGATGTTGCCACTTACTAGCCTTTATGATACTGAGTAGAGAGACAAAACTTGGAGATGGTCTGCAAAGTTTTTATGATTTATGCCATTATGATTTTTAGTGAGAAAGCACTGTGGTCATTCCAGTTGTGCTAAGTGTTTGAACAGCTATATAGCAAAAGGGGCATTATATTCAATAAGGCACCTAATGAGAGCCAAGTACAGTAGAATGATTACATCCCTGGACATGGATGATGTACCTTTAGATATAAGCTGTACAATTAGTGGATGACAAAACAACAGATTATTGTCAACATAGGTTCCCAGATCCCTTACTACAGGATCAACTTTCAAGCATATGCTGTCAATGTGACAGTTAAAAGGGTAGTCATGCTTGCCAAAGGATGCTATTATACATTTTTAGCTTTAATTTTTGTTCATGGATTTGACATTAGCTACTTATTTGGGAAAGGCTCTTGGAAAGTCTCCGTGCCCTTTGTGAAGGTTATGATGGCACCAAATTTGCAGTCATCTGCAAACTTGGCCATAAACCCCTGATATTTGCTTTGACCTTTGAGAAGGAAGTGCCAATTAAGAGTGGTTCAAGAACTGAACCCTGGAGTACATGACTAGTGACAGGTCATTTGAAGGAAGTAGAGCTAACCATCCTAACTTTCTGGGTTATCTGGGTTCTGTTTGTGATCCAATTTACCATTCAGTGTGTTACATAAGGGTTTACATTTAAATGGGGAAAATATAAATGATGCCTGAAAATGGGATGGTGTTAAATGGTTTTGTAAGGTCTAAATATGTATTGTGTACTGACATGCCCTCAACCATTGTTTCAGCAACCTTTTCAAAGAAATTGATCAATTGAAGTACGCAGGATCTCCCTTTAACGAATCTGAACTGTAATGGATCAAGAGTTTGTATGTTGCCTATGTCCTTATTTATTAATTTCATAATGATCCTTTCATAGCCTCATATATGAGGATGATTAGGTTTATGAGTCTATAATTACCTGGTTCAGATGACAACCCACCTTTTTGCAAGGGGACAACTGTTACTGTACTCCATTCATCCAGCAAGATGTCTCTTACTAGACTGATACTGAATAGCCTCTGTAGAGGGGTCTGACAAGTCCTGTTTCAGGCTGATCAGTAGGAAGCCCAGTATGTTATCCAGCCCCATAGAAGTAGTGTTTCTGGCTTTGCATAGTGCATTGAGGACTTGTTTTGGGTAGATCTGATGAAGAGTGCAGATGCAGGTATGTGATCCGGGAATACCGGAGAGAAGAAGGGTGATGTTTGAGCTAAATTTGTCCATTAGTTAATTGACTATGTCCTCTGGATTAGAGTATGTGAAATCACTTACTGTTATCTCTGCACAGCACTGCGTATTGTTTCTGAAGTTTCTAACATACTTAAGGAAGGCTCTGTGGTTATCCTTTACCCGGGTGACTATTTTTATTTCACATCAAGCTTTGATTTGATCAGGGTCTGAAGTTCTCCATTAAGTTCAGCAACAGCATTTTTAATATCAATACATAGGACGCACACACATTAAGTGATACAATACAAAATCATTTGGATAAGGGGGTACAGGGTATACTGGAAAGTAGATGGAGACATAGAACATTTGCACAATTAGGTAGAATAAATGTGATTAGAATGCTGATTCTTCCCAGGTTTAGCACATGCATTAAGCAAGTTATCAGTGGACCGAATGGAGACCAAGTTGCTAACAATTACAGAAGGACTTGGAAGGGTGGACAGAGATTAGGAAAGGGAAAAGGATCTCAAAAAAAAAAAAAAGGCAAGCAAGAAGAAGTATGGATCTGGACACTACCTACCCATGCAGGCCTTGCTATATAACCTACTTTGGACAGGCAGTAAGGGAGAGACAAAAAGGAAAGAGGTGACAGGGCAATTGGGATAGTAGGAATATATAAAAAATGGAAGAGGATGAAATAAAAAGATGGGACAGCATGTCAAGGTAAAGAAAGAGACCACAGAAGGAGGAGTGTGTGACACTCTCAAAGGAAAGAAACAAGTAGAAAACTAATAAAAAGGGGGGAAAGGAGCTGTCAATGGAAAGGGCAGGAGGACAAACACCTTTCAAAATATCATACAGGAATTAATACAATCATTTTGGTTAAAAGAAAATGAATAGTGGACATAAAACAGAGTGAGAGAAAACGACTGCAGAAGAGGAAAGAAGGAGAAATCCAAGAAAAGAAAAAAAGAGCAGGAAAAGGACAGCAAATGGGGGAAAATAGGGAAAGGTAAAATCAGTATGACTTATGAAGACCTGAGGTTGGAAGGATTGGAAAAAGCACAAAGAAAGAGATAAGGAAAGGATGTGAGAAGGAAGCAGGGTTGCAGAACAGGGAAGGTGAATGGCAAAACTCTTCCACATAACATTAGAAATGCAGAAAATCATTGGGTGGAGATAAAAAATTAAGAGTTTTGCACAAATTAACTCACACCACAAAGATTACATTTAAGTTGGAGAGGCATGGCAGAAGAGACAGATGTGAAGCATATGTTCTGTGAGTATACCTGGCTGATCTAGACAGAGGTTCTGGAAATCTGGAAGAAGATATGTGGAAAACAGAGGCAAATCTCCTTGGAATTTTACATGTGGGTTATACAGAATGAAGAGGGGCACTGTGAGGAAAAAGAAATGCTGGCAATAAGACTAATGGCAACAAAGACGAAAAGTGCAATAGCCAGAAACTGAAAAACAAGGGGCAAGTGCCAGAAGGGGGAGCTGGAAAGAAGAGTTCTAGATAATGTAAGGAAAAGTATGAAACAGAAGAAAATGACATGGGTCAGAAAGAAAGGGAACAGTGAAAGGAGGTGATTAGTTACTACCCATCTAGGGGGAGTGCGGTGGGGGTGAAAGTAACTTGAATACTAATGAAAAGCATTGAACCAATGGTGCAAAATAAAACATAAAAATCACCATGCATGAGGACTTAAGACTATGTAATTGTGAATGTATATGAAAACTAAAGTAATATTTCAGACAAAAAAAAAACAACATGCCTCTTACCTTGCAACAGTTTATATTGCTCCTTTCATCACAACATTCCATGTCCTACAATTAAACCATGTTGTTGAGTTTCATGAATGGTATATAACATAAAGCACAAAAACAACTTTTGCAAATGTCTAATTAGTATCAGACATAGGTTTGCAAGGTTCCTAAGCAGCTCTTAGATCACCTTATATGACACAGGCTACCTATCAGTACCCTAAGCTTGGAATAAAACAATAAGTCAAAATTCAGGTCAGGAAGAGACTGTCCAGTGACACAGTTGGAAATCATGTTGTGCACTAAAGATTATCTGGTAAGTGCCAAGGTGATCTAAGAACTGCTTAGAAACCTTATGAACATGTTTCTCCATTTTTTTAGACAGGGAACATGCTGGCACCAACTTTTCTTTGATGAGCATGTTCAGCATTACTGCTACATGTTACAGGATAGCAGATGATATACCTAGCCAGACAAAAAAGCAAGGGAAGAAGGCCAAAGTGACTACATAGGTTCAGAGGTGTGTACTAGGCTAATGGCCCTTGAGCCTTTAAAAGCTTACCCCATAGAAGTGTCCTGGCATTGTGATGCCCGATGTTAGTTCCCAGTGCCTCTATCAAGTAGAGCCAGTGGAGTGATCCTCAGGGTGAACTTTCTATTTCCCATCCACTCATCAAGATTTCTCTTAAAGAGGGTCACTGAGGTGCTCTACTTGACATGTATGGGAAGTCTATTCCAGAGCATGGGCAGTCTCTGGGTTATAAACTTGTCCTTGCAGCATGTTCTGTTGATTGTGATAATGAGGTTGAGGTCTCTGGAGCGTTTGGTGTAGAGGGATTGGGATTTAGATGTAGCATTTCTAACAGAGCTGGGTCAGAAATGGCTTTGTAAGTCAAGCAGAGATCACCTCTTAGTAGATGATATGAGACAGAGAATAGCTGGAGTTGTTTTAAGTCTATCCTTATAGGACATGTGTTTAAGGCTTAGGATCCTCTTCATGAGGTACTTTTGTGGCCTTTCTAGCTGTTGCATGTGTCTGGTGAGGTACATGCCAAATGGGGCATTATACTTGATGATCGGCCTAATGAGGGAAGAGTAGAGAAAAATGATGACCTCTGTCTTCCTGGATGCAAAACCCTTGGTAATGAGATGTGCCAAATAGAATAACTTTCTGACCGGAGTGGCAATGCAGTGGTTGAATGAGAGGTTGTTGTCAACCTGTATACCCAGAACTCTCATAATGCCTTCAGTGTTCAGTAGGCTCCCATCTATGTGGTAATTAGTGGGAACTCAGTTTTCCCAAAGGGGATGACAACGTATTTTTTGGCATTAAGCTTAAGGCCATGGTTTCGACACCAGTCAGTGAGGCCTTTCTGTAGGATGTCTACATCACCTGGGGAGTTAATAATGGCTCCCAGCTTGCAGTAGTCTGTGAACTTGGTCAGCCAGAGTCCCTCCTTGTTGGCCTGGACTTCTGAGAAGAAGATGCTAAACAAGAGAGGACCCAGGACTGATCCCTGTGGGACTTCACTCATGACGCATGGGCAGTCTCTGGGTTATAAACCTTCACCTTTTACTGAGATGTGCCAATGATAATTCTCATGGAGTGCATCATCATGGACCAGCAGTCTGACTTGGAGTCCGCTACTTTCACACTGTGAATTCTATCTGTTAGCCAATTTGCAACCCACCTTGTGATATAGGGGTTGATGCCTAGTTTGGAGAGTTTATCAATAATTCCTGAGTGGGGAATGGTATCAAGAGCCTTGGCCAGATTGAGGTAGGCTGTATGAACTGCCTTGCCCTCATCCTCTGGTGACTGACTCAAAGAAGTCAACCAGGCTGAGCAGGCATGATCTACCTTTCACGAAACCAAACTGCATGGGATCTAGAGTTTGGAGATTCCCTATATCCTTGTTAATTAGGTCCATGATGATGCACTCCATAGCCTTACATATCAGACTCATCAGGCTAATATCAGACTCATCAGGCTAACGGGGCGATAATTATCATGGTCTGTAGTTGCCCCCCCTTTATGGAGAGGGTTGACTGTAGCAGTGCTCTGTTCGGTAGGGACAAAGCCTGAGGTGAGGCTGTGATTGGACAAGGCACACAAATGTGGTGCCAGTTCACATTGCAGTTCATGCAAAACACATCCAGGAATATTGTCGGGTCCCATGGAAGCTGTATTCTTGGCCTTGGACAATGCAGCTTTAACTGTGCTGCAGTAATGCTAGGTGCCTGGCATTCCTCCAGTATTCTGATTGGTCCTTCAGGGAAGGGAGAGAGGTGTAAAGTTGGCACTGAATCTGTTGCCCAGTATGTTGGCAGTATCTGTTGGCTCAATATAGGAGGTACCACTGTGCAGTAACTCAGAGCAAACCCGGGTATTGCAATGGAGATTCTTGATATAACTATAGAATGCTTTGTAGTTGTTTTTACTGTTTACCGCAATTCTGCATTCATAGCTGGCTTTAAAGGTTTTGATGAGGGATCTCAACTTTTTGTTGAGGCTAATAAGGGAGTTTTTCCACTCTTGGGTCTTCACCTTTTCCTGCAACGGTTTCTTCCTTCTGTTGTAGAGGTTATTAATGGCAGGGGACCACCAGATTGGCTTCCTTTTTTTGGAGGAGAGCATCTTGGTTCTGTTGGGTATGGCTAGTTCCATGCATTTATGTGTGTTTTCGTATAGTGCATTAGTGTATGATTCGGCAGTCATGCATCTTTTTCCATTAACATGGGTGCAGTGAAGTTAGCCACCTCTGTTTTTAGGATCCCAAAGTCAGTTTTGGAGAAGTTTTTCATGGTGGTTATCTTTGCGGGGTGTGTGGGTGAGATGTGGATTTCCATGGTTGGCTCTAACCAGGGAGGAATTGACTACTGGTGTAGAGCAACAGTTGCCCATGTTAGTAATAACCAGGTCAAGGATGTTGCTTCCTCTAGTAGTAAGAATGAGCTGGTCCAGGGCATCAGAATTGATGAATTCCAGGAAGTTTTGGGCCAGTGCATTGGTGCATGAGTAGTTTTCCCAGCTGATGAAGGGGCAGTTGAAGTCATCTAGTATGAGAGTGTTGGGTTGGACTCTAATAGTTTCTAGGGTGCTTAGGAATATGGAGTTAGAGTCTTGAGACATGGCTGGGGACCTATAGCAGGCTATGACCTGAATTGTCATCTTACTCAATGTTAGTTGTACCTGAAATATCTCAGATGCATTATACTGGGCTACTAGTCTGCAGGTGTGCATATCCTTTGTGAATATGGAGACATCACCGCCTTTGGAGATTGGTCCATGTTCTGGGGCCGGAAGGTGTGGAATGAGTTATAGCCTGGTAGCGCAGGGGTGCTTTCTGCTGCTTTAAACCAAGGCTCCATTAGAGCACAAATGTCGATGTTCTCCATTTTGAGGAATGCTTCAAGCAAGTGCATCTTGAGATTTAGACTTCTAGTGTTCAGCAGGATGACTCTCAGATTGCATTTATTTATAGCTCTTACGATGGTAATTTGGTCTTTGGAACATCGCCTAAATAAAGGCACTAAGGGGTAGCAAGAGCCTTAGCCAGTATCCAGAAACCCAAGGGGGACAGCTGCAGCCATCTCTGGCAAAGCATTGGGGTCTGTCAGTCATGTCTTCCCAAGCAGACAGATACTGGATCCCCTTGGAATGACACCAGAAACTTAGCCAATTGTTGAAGTCAATCATTTTTTGCTTCTACTGTGGTATAATTTTGGGCGATGGTAGCATGCTGCTCAGGGCTAGGGTCATACCTGCCTGGGCAACATAATCCTAGAGCTCCTCCATGTCTCTTTTCATGTAGTCCAGGGAGGTGCATCTCAGGTCATTCACACCCACATGGACAGTGACAGAGTCATACTTGTACTTGTTGTGGAGTGACCTGAGTGCGTGTGTTATGTGTCGGATTCTGGTACCTGATAGACAGCTGACTGTTACTTTTTCCTTATTCAACCTAGTGAGTGGGACATCAGTGTGCCTCACTATAGAGTCACCTGTAATTAGTGTAATGGGCAAGTTGTTTTGCCATAGGGGCTTAGGTTGAGGCACATACTGTGTAGGTGAGCTATGTGTCTTGTGGTTTGTGCTGTGTTGTAGTGGTCAAGTGCGTTTCTGCCTTGGAGATTTCTGCTGTTTGGGTAGATTTCTATTGAGAGCCTCTGTAAAGGTGGATGTGTGGTTTGTGTTTTTATGTGAGAGCTGTGATGGTGGGTATGCTGGAGGGCTATGTGTTGCATGTGGTGTGTGCAGATGTTGACCTTCTCCTCTTGACCAGCTATTCCGGTCTTGGCTTGAGAGTGCATGGCTTCCAGTTTGGATATATAAGTGCATCTCTCACAAGTCTAAGTGTAGGGAGGTAAGAGGAGAGGGTTGTCTGTGTACATGAGGTAGTTGCTACACTGCCTCAGAATGCCCAACTATACCAGGTTAATAGGAGAAAGCACAAGGAACTGACCTTTAGTCATGCCAGGAGGGATGGTCACTATTACTAAGTACTGGAGCTGTTTCCTTATATATTCATTTTACAGGAAAAATGTCTCTCAAGGTGTCCGTGTCTGTACAGAGCACTGCCAAACACTTTTATTTATTTATTTTACATTTGTTTACCGGGATAGTCCGACTGGATACATGTCCATTTTCAGTGGATGCCCAGGGAGAAAAGCTCCACACAGATAAACTTACATAGACTACACAGAAGTTAGCAAACAATTATACAAACAAAGTGATTATATACAATGGGTTAGTAGTATTCCCTAGTAGGGACTCACAATTCTCATGGACAGACAATTAAAAGTAAGAGACATCAGATTGGAAGCAGAGCTTGGTGATGTAGTTACAAGTTATGATAATTGCAGAATATACTTTTAGTTTATAACTTAATCAGGGTTGGTACATGGGCATAGCCAATTCACTTTGAGATACTGTTTGAGGTTTTTTTTAAGAGATTTTTGGAGGATTTTAGGGTTATATAGTTTGGCAACGAATTCCAGGTTTTGCCAATGAAGTTGGCAAACAGGAATTCACCAGCAGAGTTATTAGCTTTGTGGGTTTGGACCAGTAGTTTATCGGCTGACCATAGGGATCTTAGGTTGCTATATGGCTTAATAATATTTTTAAGTGAGGGGGTATCCTCAGGGTGGTACAAAATTTTGTGCGCTATTAAGAGTTGATTGAATTGAATTAAGCTGGGCAGTTCTAGCCACTCTAGTTGTTTAAGGTTCTGGCAGTGATGGGTTCTATAGGTGGAGCCAGTGTCGAATTTGGCAATATGCTGTAGCTATGGGATAGCTTACCTAGTTCGGATTTGTTGAGGTTTGAGAGTACAGGCGAGGCATATAAAAGAGCAGACAGTAGGTGTGATCGGGGAAACTAATACACAGACCCTGAAAATTTAAGGATGCAGTATTTAGACAGATATTTTGAAGTTAGAAAGAAATCAATTAGTACTTTAATGAAAAATAAAGAATTAGCTTGTCAAGAATGATCAAAAGAGAGGAGTCACATGAATGGCTACTGCCTGACTACTACTAATGCTGGTCTCAGCGCAGCTTCACTCAGTTGGGATACAGTACTCCTTTGCTTCTTCTCTCACCAGAAGCAAAATGTTAGCACCAATCCCAAGAAAAGAAGCAGGCCACGGCCTGTTTGGTGATACACAGTCTTGTCCCAGATGAAGCAAGGGTCTGCAGGCTTGTATTTATTTATTTATTTATTGCAGTTGGTTTACCAGGATAGTCCATTGGGCCTTAAAGAACCCGTTTTCAATGGAGTCCTGGGGAGAAAAGCTCCAAAAAAAAAAACAAAAGTACATATAATATTCGACAGAGACAGTCTAGGGACAGAAAGTTATTAATACAATGTAGGCAGAATAAAGTAAAACTAATCAGATATATAATAGCAGTCATAACAATTAATACATTGAGAGAAAAAAAACATGATAGCAATAGAACAAATGCAAAACATTAATACAAATTAGAGAACAAGCATAGTAGCTAAAAGTAGGATGTGATATTAAAGGACATTAAGTAGAGTTAGTTATGTAGGGTGGGAGCAAGAGCATTCCCACTGTGATGCTAGGTGTAAGAAAAGAGACTTCTTGAAGGTAGAGTGGTTAGAGGTGGTGCGGATGTTTGGTGGTAAGGAGTTCCAGAGGCGAGCGAGGCTGAAAGAAAGAAGTTTTTTGCCTGGGGGATGAGTAGGTTTATGCACTTCTAGTAGATTTTGATTATTAGACCTTAGAACTGTGTTAGGTAGGTGCATTTTAAAGGCAGAGGAAAGGGAGGGACAGAGGGAAGGGTTTAGAATAAGCTTATGGGCTAGAGTTAGTTGAGTGTAAGTTAGTTGTTTGGGAAGTTCTAGCCATTTTAATTTATGGAGGGAGAGACAGTGGTGAGTGGAAGACTTATGGCTGGTGGCGAATTTTGCAATTTTGTTATAGCAGGAGGTAAGCTGTTTTTTTAATGAGGACTGAAGATTAGTAAGTAGTGGGGCACCATAGAGAAGGGAGGGGATAAGGAAGGAAGTAGAGAGAGTGATTTTAGTGGTGGATGTGAGGTAGGTATTCTGTCTATAAAGCATGCCAAGTTTTTGATGCGTTTTTTTTTATGTTTGTTTGTAGGTGGGAGTTAAATTTAAGTTGGTTGTCGATTTGGACCCCAAGTAGTTTGGTCTCTGACACTGTTTCGAGAGGTGTGTTGTTTTGACTAGTAATTAAGAATGAATTTATGTCGGGAGGAGTAACTTTGGAGGGAGTAAATAACATTAGTTTGGTCTTGGTAGCATTGAGGGCTAGATGATTGCTTAGCATCCATTGCTCTGTGGAAGAGAAGGCATCTTGAGTAAGTTTTTCTAGTGTAGTGATAGAAGAGGCAGAGCAGATGATAGTAGAATCATCCGCGTATTGGATGATGCTAGAGAAAGGGATTGATTTGTGGAAGTCGTTAATAAAGATATTGAAGAGAAGAGGACCCAGTATGGAGCCTTGTGGAACTCCGGTAGGGGTACTAAGGAAGGAGGAAGTGGCTTTTTTCCATTTTACAGCTTGATTTCTGTTAGATAGATAACTAGAGAACCAGTTCAAAGAGGAGGAGGATAGGTAGAGCTTGGAGAGTTTAGTTAAGAGCAGGTTGTGTGAGATAGTATCGAAGGCTTTGGAAAGATCAAGGAGTAAGGTGGAAACAATTTGTCCCGAGTCGTGGGCTTTATTAACGATTTCAAGGAAGGAGAGAAGGGCAGTCATGGTGCTATGATTAGGTCTGAAACCGTGCTGTGTGGGAGTTATAAGATTATTGTCTAGGAGGTGGGGAAGGAGTTGAAGTTGCACACATTTTTCAAGGATTTTTGAAATGGGGGACAGGATGGCTATGGGACGGAAATTAGTGACGTTATTATTGTTACCACCTTTGTGTAGTGATATAATAAAGACTTGTTTCCAAATTTGGGCAACTATGCATTCTTGTAGGGAACGGTTAATTAAGATGCTAATGGGGTAGGCAATACTTTCAGCAGCTATACTAAGAAAGTAAGAAGGTATATTGTCAGGAGCATTGGTACATGGTTTCAATTTCTGAAGGAGTTTCTTGATAGTAGATGTAGGTATGGGATTTAAAGAGAAGAGAGTGCAGTCTGGGGGTTTGGGGAGGTGTTGATGAGGATAGAATTTGTGTAGAAGAGGGGGTAGTGAAGTTAGTGGATGGGGAGTAGGGTGTAGATGTAGAGACAGTGGGGGTGGGTGAGGGGGTATTGGATGATAGAGAGGAGGTGGAGAATGAGGAGGTCAATTTGGAAATAGAGTCAATAAAGAAAGAATTAAATTGGGTGGCTAGATCATGATCTGGAGAATTTGGGTCTGGGGTAGGAGTATTGTAGCCTTTTTCTGATAGATGCCTCAAATAGCAACCACACCAATCAGGTATTTTAAGCACAGACACTCACTCTCATAGGTTCATAGGTTCATAGGTAGGTACTAGGCTATTAGCTCTAGGGTCTATATAAGCCTAGCCAAAAAGGTACCATGGCTTTCGCCACCCAAGAAAATTATTTTCCTGTGCCCCTGTTGAGCAGAGCCACAGAAGTGATCCCTGGGGTGAATTTCCTATTTCCCATCCAATCATAAAGTTTTTTCTTGAAGAGTGCTAATGAGGAGCTCTGTTTGACATAGATAGGTAGTCTGTTCCAGAGTATGGGAAGTCTCTAGGACAGGAATCTATCCCTCCAGCATGTTCTGTTTATTGTGGTGACAAGGTTTAGGTCCCTAGAGCGTGTAGCTCAGAGGGATTGAGATTTCTTTAAGTGGAGCATGTCCACCAGCTCTGGGTTTGACATAGCTTTGTATGTTAGGCAGAGATTGCCTCTGAGTAGGCGATATGTGATGAAGTAAAGCTGGAGTTTTTTGAGACGGTCTGCATAGGGCATCTGTTTGAGGCCAGCAATCCTCTTTGTGAGGTATATCTGTGGCCTTTGCAGTTGTTGTAGATGTCTTGTGAGGTACATACCAAAAGGGGCGTTGTACTCTATAACGAGTGATGAGTAGAGAGGAACAATGACCTCTTTTTTTCTGGATGAGAAACCTTCTGTGATGATGTGAGCCACGTAGAAGGATTTCCTGACCACTGTGGCGATGTGATTATCAAAGGAGAGATTACTGTCCACCTGTGTCCCAAGGTCTCATCACACTTTCAGCGTTAAGTAGACTACCACTTATGTGGTAGCTCATGGGTACAGAGTTTTTACCAAAGGGGATGACAATACACTTTTTGGCATTGTGCTTCAGACCATGGCTTTGACACCAGGCATCTGCCTCAGTGAGGCCCTTTTGTAGTATGTCCACATCATTAGGAGTTTTGATTATGGCTCCTAGTTTTCAGTCATCTGCAAACTTTGTTAGCCAAAGACCTTCTGTGTTAGCCTGTACTTCAGAGAAGTAGATACCAAACAGGAGAGGACCCTGGACTGAACCCTGTGGTACTCCACTTGTCACTGGTCTGAAGTTGGATTTGGAGTCTGCTACTTTTACAGTGTGGGTTCTGTCTGTGAGCCAGTTGGCAACCAATCTTGTGACATAGGGATTTATACCTAGTTTAGTGAGCTTATCTATAATTCCAGAGTGGGGGATGGTGTTGAAAGCCTTGACGAGATCTACATAAGCTGTGTGAACCACCTTACCCTCATCTATGGCTTTGGTGACTGCTTCAAAGAAATCAGTCAGGTTTAGGAGGCATGATCTGCCTTTTACAAACCCGAACAGGGTAGGGTCCAGAGTTTGGAGATTACCAATGTCTTTGTTTATGAGTTCCATGATGATATGTTCCATGGCCTTGCAGACCAGGCTCATCAGGCTAATGGTAGTTCCCGGGGTCCGTCGTGGCTCCCCCTTTGTGAAGTGGGATAACCGTCGCAGTGCGCCATTCAGTGGGCACCAAGCCTGAGGTGAGGCTATGACTGAACATGGTACTTAGGTAGGGTGCCAGTTCATTCTGTAGTTCGTGTAGAACACAGCCTGGGATATTGTCAGGTCCCATGGATGTTGTGTTCTTGGCTTTGGAGAATGTGTTTTTTACCTGTGCAGCCATGATCACAGAAACTTTTCATTCTTCCTGTATAGAGATGGGCCCTCTAGGGGGTGAAAGGGGGGCAAAGTTAGCACTGAACCTATCTGCCAGGATGTTGGCAATATCAGTTGGTTCTGTATATTTAGTGCCATTGTGCTGTAACTCAGAACACATCTGAGTGTTGCCATTGAGATTCTTGACACAGTTATAGAATGCTTTGTTTTTGTAACTAGCTTTGGAGGATTTTATGAGGGATCTCAGTTTCTTACTGAGGTTGACCAGGGAGTTCCTCCAGTCATGGGATTTTACTCTTTTTTGCATACAGTTTCTTTCTTCTGTTGTAGAGTTTGTTTATGGCAGAGGACCACCAGATTGGCTTCCTTTTTTTGGAGGATAGCATCTTGGTTCCATTAGGGATAACATGATCCATGCACTCGTGTAAGTGCTTATAAAGTGCATTTGTGTAGGATTCAGCAGTCATACCTCTATTGTCCGTCTGCATGGGTGTCATGAAGTTTGCCACTTCTGTCTTAAGAAGTGTAAAGTTGGCTTTGGAGAAGTTTTTTACGGTGGTTTCCCTAACTGGGGGTGGGGGAGGGATGTGGATGTCTATGGTTATTAGCTTGTGGTCGGATCTGACCAACGAGGAACTGACCTCTGGTGTGGAACACCGGTTGCCCATGTTGGTAATGACCAGGTCTAGGATATTGCTGCCCCTGGGGGGTGTGAATAAGTTAATCCAAGGCATTGGAATTTATGAATTCCACAAAACGTTGAGCAAAAGAGTTGGTACATGAGTAGTTTTACCAGTTAATGGTGGGGTAGTTGAAATCGCCCATTATTAGGGTATTGGGTTGTACCCTAATCCTTTCCAGTGTATCAAGGAATGAGGAGTGGGAATCCTGGGGCATGGTGGGGGGTCTGTAGCAAGCTACACTTTGGATTGCAGTCTTGCCCAGAGTTAGTTGCACTTGGATAATCTCGGATGCATTATGCTGTGCAACTAGCCTGGAGGTGTGGATATCCTTAATGAATATGGACACGCCTCCACCTTTAGTGCTTCATTCCGGGTTAGGTGGCCAAAAGGTGTGGTATGAATTATAGCCTGGAATGCAGGGGTGCTCTCTGGAGCTTTGAACCAGGTCTCTGTCACTGCACAGATGTCGATGTTCTCCATTTTAAGGAGTGCTTCGAGTGAGTACATTTTGAGGTTTAGACTTCTAGCATTGAGTAGCATTATCCTCAGATTTTGCTTGCTTGTACCTGTTACGGTGGTGAATTTGTCATTTGAACCTTGCCTAAAAAAGGCTCTATAGGGGTGGCAAGAGCCTCTCCAACCAAAAAGGGTCAGGAATCAATGCACTCTGCTCCTACTCTCACCAGGATCAGAATATAAGCACAGATTCCAAGCTGTCACCTATAAAGCAGTTATTAAGCTTTCTGGTAAGCAGCAGTCTCCAGGAAATAATGTAACTGCACTATTTCTCTCACCAGGAGAATACAGAAGCACTAATCCCAAGATGACTACCGAGAGGCAGAATGTGGGCTCTCCAATAATAAGGAATGGGAGAACAGTAAATAGGGCAAAATATACTGCCTACAAATGGTGGAAAGTAGGAGTGAGGAAATAGAGGAGTCAAAGTACAAGGAAGCCAAACATAACACAGCAAAGATAGTAAGAGCAGCAAATATTATAGTCAAAAGGGAGATAGCACAAAATATCAAGAAGAAAAGCAGTTTTTTTATTGAAACAGAACAGAAAGTATGAATATAAGGACAGTGCTGACCACACTGAGCAAAGATTGGAAGGGAGATCATAAAATAATGAGAAAAAGTGAAGAAACTGGATGAGTGCATTGCTTCAGTCTTTCCAAAGAAAAGTAAAGGGAGAATGTCACACTGGGTGAAAAAGAGGGACAGCAGAATGGCAGAACACTGTAGCGGCACCAGAACAGAAAGGGATAAGGTTTGGAGGGAATTGGCTGCCCTTAGGAGGATAAAGCATGATGACCATTTGGGTTGCCTCCTGGAGTGCTATGAAACCTAGCAAGTGCACTGGTAGCCTCCATGCTAAAACACTAGAACACAGCATGTGTGGTACCCTAGTACAAGAGAGACATCAGAAAAGAATCTAGGGAACTGCAAATCTGGTGAGTAAACAACAATATCAAGGAATGTCATAGACAGAGAATCCTACGGGGTACTTTTCTATAGGAAAACAATGTTCGGGAAAACAAACATGGGTTCATAGTGATAAAGAGCTGTCAGTCAATCCTGACCTATTTTTTGAAAAGGTTACCAAGTTACAGTGGAACATGAAGGGAACAGCAGCATACATAATCCACCTGTACTTCAGTAAGGCCTTTGACTGATTCTGACACAGGATACAGGAGTTAGGAACACTAGAAGGGTTAGTGTTAGGTCCAAGACTGAAAAACTCAACTGCATGGTTTAACAGTAGGACATAGAATGTTGTGATGAAAGGAACAATGTCAGGTATAAGGAAATGGCTAGTAGAGTATTCTAGGTGGTCAGTACTAAATACAGAGTTCTTTAATACGTTTATCCCAAAGATATCTGAGGGAATAGTGAACAGGCTCAGTCTCCTTAATGACACAAAGACAAATGAAGTACTGGAGGATGAGTTCATAGGTATCTACTTGGCTAGCTGCCCTTGTGGACAATTTTAAGCCTAGCCAATTTCCCCTTAATGAGAATCAGACCCTGTACCTCTTGAAAATGAGGTAAACACCTGAACTATTATGACAACCCCCAACCCCGGAAGAAGGGGGTCTAGTGAAGAATTTGAAAAAGCTGAATAAGTGTGCAAAAAAGGTGGCAAGAGGAAAAGGATCTGAAAGTATTGATCACATTGCAGCAGCACAGTAAGAGGGCTGCGGCAACAGCAAACAGAATGCTGGAATGTGTATTCTCACAGAAGTATACTCCATAAGCAAAGAGATAATGTTTTCTACTCTGGCTGGACTTTGTTATGTTTTACACCATCTAAACTGCTTGCAGTTTTAGTGGCCACATATGGAAAATGGCATACGTCTGCTAAGAGGAATCCAGAAGAAAGCAACCAAAAAGATTAATGAGGACAGAATGCAACTCCAAGCTATGGCAGGCAGTGCTCTTCCCACTTGAGACGAGAAGTGATGGACGGCATAATACTGGTAAACAAGGTTATGCATCAAGCAAATGCAATTCTGGGTGAATATTGTAGGTACTCACAGATACAGGTTTTAGTTTCTTGCAGTAATTATTTACTTTGTTAATTTGAAATACATGAATGGAGAACACATTACAGTTTGGAATAGCAAGTCTGCAAACATCAGTTTTGTGAATGATTGTTAGCTGGAGGACTAAATCATGGAAGTGAAGATACAATTCTTGTCCAATCTTAATATCATTAGGACCGAGACAGGGAGAAACAGTTTCACTATGCTATGGATAAAAAAGCTGAATGAATGATTTCTAAAATGCTGTAAATTATTTGCACACAGTTATTGATGATGATGACAGTTATGTACCTTTTAATGCAAAGAAAAGCATTGTTTACTTGACTACTTCTCTAATGAGGTCTCTGTGGTTTCTAGCTTTATAATAAAAACCACAGCATTTATGCAAGGAGATAGCTGTCCCCAGCATAAAGATAGATGACTGACTTTAGTTTATTTATGAAAAATGAAAAATAACACTTAAACTCTACAGTTCTATTTGACAGTAATAAATAGTCCAAAACTTCAGATGTTAATTCCTCTTCTATGAAGGTAATGAAGAAATAACCTCAAACAGGCTTAGTCACTGGAATAACTCAGCTTTAATTTATGATAAGCGCATTTGTCCATCAACTGGCTTTCATCAGAATTACTTTTCAATAACAGCTTTAACCCATGGAAAAGTAATACTGTATATTCATAAAAAGAACAAAGGGTCATAAATCGTGACTGACAATCTCATGCATCATTGTATGAGTCAAACTTATAACTAAAAGTTAGCCTGATGCCATTTTTTACAATCCAAACTAAAACAAGAAACTGAAAGAGTACTAATAAAACAAAGTCCAAATAAACTGAAGTGTAGAACTAGTAATTAACTCCTAGTCTGTCTCCAGACACAGACAAGGTGTCACAAAACTTCTTTCACTAAATGCTATTTGGCACCAAGGTGATAACAAGATCCTTCCCAAAGGAGTGAAAAACTACAAAGAAATAAAATAAAACAAAACAAATCAGAGAGATGAAATGAAGAGTGTGTGTGTGTGTGTGTGTGTGTGTGTGTGTGTGTGTGTGTGTGTGTGTGTGTGTGTGTTTTAAAGCAAGGTACGGGTGTGCGTGTGTGTGCGCGCGTTTGTGTGTGTCTGTCTGCATGTCTGTGTGACAACAGGCACATGAATCAAGAAAACAGCACCCACTATAGTTACATTGGAAAATATGTGGCATAAAGAAACATCACAGATAAAAATGCAATCACAATAAAAAACTGTAATCATAAGTGTACTAAAGATAAAAAAGAAAAATGTTTTCAACCGTAGGACTTCATCAAATCACTATTAAAACTGAGCATCCATAAAAACAATCATACACTAAAAACAGAGAAAAAAAAATCAATGAAATGTGTGGAAAAGAATTCAAATGACTATGCATATGTATATGTTATAGAAGAAAAGTAAACAAACATAAACCATCAAAAATACAGGCATAAAAAGTGTCCAAGAAAAGTGAAGAAAGAAGCAAACATATGTCAAAAAGCATTAATAAAAATAACTTGTGGTCCAGTTTCCTAAGCTAAAGAATGCATTTAATTGAACAAGCAGAACTGAGACTGGGCTGGTTATAGGTATTAAGGTGAATTTACAATTTCATCTCCTTCTTTTCAAGAATGGCATTACAGTTTCCCTTGACTGAACCCATACTGATCATATCCAAAATGTGAAAAGTGAAAAAAGAAGGGCCTGGTGATTCAGTGTTGTGCTTTGCAAGAGGATCCCAGCTTAGTCTATTACTAATTTGAGATATATGTTGGGCTGTCCTCC